>NW_019211459.1:8637993-8687585 GCF_002443255.2 Varroa destructor
TATAAAATTTTGTGAGCTTCTCACAGAGAAGTAGTGGTTGCAGGAAAACCAGCAGCTCGCAGTAAAACTAATCGTAGATAGCAGCTACGGTAAGAAAGACAGCGAAGTGCCTTCACCAAACTCGACTTCGCTGGCAGAAGAATTTGCTCTTTTCCCGTTTTTCTTCTTTCCAAGTGTTGGAAAACAGCAGCAGCATCGGCAATTCTTTGAAAAATTGTTTGCTGAGTGACAAGCAAATATGATTACAGCAGTTACTAGTGGCACTACTCAAGCCCCTTTTTATAACTCAATCCAGTTCTATTGTTTTTTTGTCCAGAAGAATGGAATGATTCCGATTAACGCTAGTGCGATAGCTTACCCAGCCTATAAAACCCAATTTGTACAATTTTGTAAGTTCGTGATGATAATATGTTCAGTCGCTTAGCGCTCTTGGGTGTTTCTGGACGCAACCCGAGCCAAAACAGGCGACTTCCCTGTGAAAATCGCCTTCTCGGCCAACCATCTTATTACCAATACGTTTTTTTTTGCTCATTACATTTGTCGGCATCTAATATCTTCTCTCGTCATATTTACAATGAATATTCACTCAACTTTTGCCGAGTTATGTTCGCCACGTAAGGCTTGACGTGGTTAGGTTGATGACCGACAATTTAGAGAACTTGGGGAACCTATGCGGTCTACTGGAAATGGCCTTTTTCACCCCAAGCTCTCGATCATAGCCGGTGTTCCTTGTTTTGTCGTTGTGGTTTTCTCTGGACCCTTGTTGTATAGCGTCGCTTGCTTTTCGTTTTTTTTTTGTTTATCCTGTCTAGGAAATGAGGTACTCCTGGCGATTTGGAGGGGCTACAGATTGTTTTCGCGGTCGCTACGCGCGTTCCTGAATAGCTTCCTTGAAGCCATTTTTATTCTAGCTCGTTTTACAATTGAAACCTGCGCGATGTAACAGTATCTGTTAACACTAACGGATTATCTTTTAGAGACACTTGTGTTTTGCTTTCTTTATGACTCAAGCAAATATTCCAAACGAAGCAAGCCATTCTGACGAAATCTGATGGAAGCGGGGGTGGTCAAAACCCCATGGCATTTCCATGTAAAGTCTATGTGCCTGCAGCATTTTTGCTGGATTTTTCAATTTCATATTATTCCCATGTTTGCGTATCTGTTTGCAGGAAGTCTCTTTATCACCTATGTGTTTGTCTGCATAGTGAGGAACGTACGTATAGTCTACGTTAAATAAAAGACATGCCGAATCTCATAGGTTATACAATTATGTGCTTTTTTCAATCCCTCAAACCCGTAATGGAATTACAAAACGATCGTCGACGTCATAATAATTAGCATTCTTCGCAAGCGGTGCGTTAGTTACTCCCTGGTTAATTTTCTGATTGGATAGCGCTGTCCTGTGTGTTCGCCTAAGATGTATGTTTTGTCCACACGAATAAATTTATACATAGGCAATAGTTACAAAAGCAAACACCAAATTATAAACAAGACTCAAGCAGCAAGTTCCATACACCGGGAGCGCTGATCACCATTGACAATCGAACTGGTAGATACGGCGCTCCGTCTTCAAATTCACACTTCTTCAAGACTCAAATGAAGTCACCAAACAACTCAATCAATTCCAAAAATACATATATATAAACTACAAGCATATATATATATATATATATATATATATATATATATATATATATATATATATACTTGTAGTTTACTGCCAGTTTATCTCGCTATCTAAGTCAACATAATATTCACTCTGATCATATGCGTAGGCAGTTATAAACTCGAACCGTCGTCATTTTCGTGTAGCCATACGTTAGCTTCTTCAGAGCGTCGCTTCCATCAGGTCGTTGCTGCATCGCTTACAGTATATCGTCTTATGCAGTGATTAGAGTTCTGTTCACACATCGTTTCAGTTTTAGGGTTTTAGTATGCAAGGGAATGCATCATTAAACGTTGCCGGTTCACACGTGTAGCCTTTACACCCCGACGTAAGCTGTAAGTCAGTGTTTTTTTCGACCAATTTACTCTGTAACTGATTCTCATTAACCGCCTCAGTTATTACTACAATATTCTAGGATTTCGATCGGCCAGAGCTGTCTCGCCTTCATTTACAAATATCTTGTCAGTCTTCTTCTGCGTTTCACATTCATTCTGTTTCTTCCGTTATCCCAAAGGTAAATCTGGCTGTAGAGTTGTTTTCTATTTCTTTTTTAATCTGTCGCCCCACATAGGTGTGTTTGTATTCTGTTCCATCTTTCTGGCTACCTCTTAGATTTTTCAATTTCTACACGCCTTCTCCTTTAGCTTTCATAGTATCGTTGAACACTTCTCGTGGATTCCACTTTGACAGCTAACAGAAGAGTTGATCTTAATCTCTAAACCTCGGTATTCTAAGAACTTTACTCTGCTTACATTTTCGAGAGTCGAACGGATTGACGTAAGACTTAGTGTTATAGGTCACTATGACGTTGTGACGTTTCGTCATCTTCATCACCGTCTACGCCGTTTGTGCATATTACCAGCTGTTCCGAACTACTGTCACCATCAGGGTGTCGCGGCGGGGCAGGCATTCGTCGTCTAACGCCCTTTCTTGACGCCGCTCTAGTTCCTCGTGGACCTTCAGCAACGCCGTCTAGACTGTCCTCGGCCTGATCATCGACATTCGCCTCTTGGCATTCTGCCGTACGCTTAACACCCCGCCGGCTCGCTCTCGTCCGCGGTGGACTCGCGATATCACCATCAACGTTTTTGTCGTCTTCCTCCAGAACAAGTTCATCATCCTGATCCATATCATCGTCGATATGATCTTCACCCTGACGGCCATTCACTCCTGCAGACCCTGTCGGCGACGAAGTGTCGCCGTTCGTTGGCGACTGCGGGCCGTGGCTGCCGGCGCGATTTTGTACTACCGGGCTACGCCTTTCCCTCTCGCCACTGCGTAAGCTACTGCTCTCGCACCCCGACGGTGAGCGAGGTGTCTTTTCGACCCGACCGGACTCACCAAACGTTTCGAGATTACCACTGCTGTTGTTGCTATTCCGGCTGTTCCCGTCATCGCTGCTGTTCCCATTGTGATTATTGTTATTATTGTTGCTGCTACTGTTCGTCGTCGTTGATCGAAGGCCGCCGCCAACTCCGGAGCCTATTCTATCCTTTCGGCCTTCGTGAGCATTTTGCTGCGATTCTGCAGCATCGTGGCCACTGATGCCTTGAGGCAATAGCGAGTTGTCATCTGAACCAAGGCCAGCCTGCAAGATAGAGCAACTGATTTTTTAATGTACCATCAAAGATACCAATCTAGTCTAAAGACTAAATGACCGTTCAAAGAAAATAACATCAATAAAAATTATCACTACAAACAGCTGATAACAGACGCTTTCACCCACAGAGCGAAACGCATGGTATTTTTTGTCAATCTTATCAAGCCACATGTAGTCTCTGCAGATAAATTGATCCGTGCGTAAAACGGCAGGTTTATTATCAGATGATGCACACTGGTCGTCTTTGTCCATGCAGAAAAAAAATTATTGTTTTCTTAAGTGATCGTACCCCATTATTTCTTGAGGAATGGTCTAACTGAAACTTACTAGAGGGGTTGAATATAAATGGCCTTCTCTACTACTACTGCCAGTTAAAATTTCACTGTCAGCGAAATGTGGAAATGTTAGCCGACGTTTGATGATGCCAAATATATAAACAACACTAGCACGAACCTTAACACTATAGAGCAGCGATTGCAATACTTAATACTACGATAACTATTAAGCGATAAAAATTTACCTTCGGACTACTTGGTGATTCAACATCTCCTGTATGGCTTCTCGCGGGACTTTTATGTCCTTTTATTGGCTCAGATGGCATTCCTTGTAAGCGCGCAATCGTTTCCTTAGCTTCCCGCAACTCTTGTTGCAGGAAATAAATTGTGCTTTGCATACCCTCAACCTGCCGGAACCAAAATTGAGATAAAGGTAGACGTTACGGGAAAACATTAAAAAAGTTAATCACGCAGGCTCAAAAAAATATTTACGTTCTAAAACCTGTATTGTCCGCAGCTTTCCGACAAAATCACCATAAATACGCATCAACTTTCTTTAAATTTAGTTATAAAATAACATTGGAGGTTATTGAGTATTGACCATAGACATTTTGTTTCTGTTTTGTAAGGATTGTACCTCTTCGTCCAACTCGAGAAGAAATTCGTCTTGGTCGTGTTGGCTGTTCTTCATTTCGAGCGCAAAGCTTCGCTGCAGAGCGAGGTCTCCTTCGAGCTTCGCTAACCGCCCCGAGGCGACCATTCTCCCCAGTTCTTCATTTTCTTGATAAAGTAACCGGCATTTTGCCATGAGCCGCTTCCCCGTGTTCGAATCAGGAGTGAACTTCCAAGCGGATAATTCATTTTGTGTTTCGTCTAGCTTTGCCTTTGTCTGGTCAAGTTCCTGACGCATCTTCTCGAACAGCATATTGACTGCAGGATCTAAAAGAGTTGCTCGAAGTTGGCCGCTGTTCTGTGGAATTTGTCTAGCTCGCAGCGATTCAACTTCAGATTGCAGTTCCTGTGTTACCGTCAAAACCAAGACAATCACAAGATATATAAACGTAAGTGATTACCGGTTGATAAAATGCTGCAGAACATTCTATATTTAATTCAACAATACTATTTAAATAAAAAGTAGGTATCGAAAGAAAGTCTACCTAGAAACTCGGTCATCTTCCCATTACTTCATGCAATGTTCAGGGCGACTTGACTCATCCATCTTCGCTTCTCACAACACTAAACAACAAATACTGGTGAAGTGCCCATCCTATGCGTTACCTGTAATTGTTGTTCCTTTATTGTAAGCTTCATCACGAGCTGGTTTTCCCGACGAGTCACTTCAAGTAGTTGATTCTTGATTCGTTGACGTTCTTCTGCAGCACTACTTGTTGCTGACGACGACTCTAAGTAACGAATATATTCCTCGCATTCAGCGTACCGCAATAAAAGGGTCTCTCGGCCAACTGTCTCCAATTCAGTTTTACTCAGGCGCGTCTAAAACAAACAGCAAAGGAAACAAATAAATGATCGAATAAGCAGCGAAAAAACCGCCTTTATTTTTTTAAGTAAAATTTTGCAACGAGCTTCCTGATGCCTTGTAACTTAACGGAGATTGGTTTAACTTACCTTTCGACATTGCAAATCACTATGTACAAATGATTAGGGTACTCAATTTCTTTAATCTTCAGCATTTTGTCTAACGTGCCACCGCATCCTACAAAACCCAGCCCCGCGTATAATAGTATCAGCTCCGAGTGCACTTTTCGCTCTGATTTGATAATAAATAATATTATAACTTACTGGTTTTGGTGGCGGAGGTGGTGGTGACTCGGTCCGGCCGACCATCTTGCCCGCGCTGACAATACGATGAAATTCAAAAAAACACAAGAAACTTTTAGTCAGTTTCCTTCCATAGTGCCTGCACCTACCGCCAATTAACATGTATTCATTTTGATTTGTTCGTGAAGTTGAATAAAAACGTGTTATTTCGTTATATTTAACAGAAAACATTATACACAAATATAGTTGATCACAATAGTATACACCGCTCGACGTTAGAAGCCGTAATATTCATATTCAAAGATTAGCCTAGGTCGGAAGACGAAGCTATGCTACCTAAAGGCTATCGTATTGAAACAGCTTGTAGACAGCATCGTTAACAAAATCATTTCACTTTTGCTTTCATATTCGACAGTTCATAAAAAAAAATGATGACACTTTTTTAGCGTCGCATTTTATACACAGTATTACTTATTGGAAAAATTATGCTTAACACCATCCTGTTTATATTACCTTACCTAAAAATGCAGCTATTATTAAGAGCACTTCTTTTGAATTAAACTAGCTTCCTCGTTTAAAACAGAATAGTTGTTTTATATTCATCAAGTTGTTGTATGCATGTGGCCCTATGTAGGCCCTAACGTATCAAAACTACTACATAGCACAAATTGAACCAAGTTGTGGACGATCATAATGACGAGCATATATTCGCGATTCATATATAAGATATCATAGCACTCCAGTGTCGTTTTGTAGAAGCGTACTGACAATATTTATTGAGTACATAGCGACTATAATAATATTGCAATATTCTGAAGAAAATAGCATGGTTTTATTCTATGCGAATGTAATGAATATTTCCTATAGATGCCACGATAAACACAATACATGTTTATTTTCAGTTCAGGACGAGAAATAAATTCGGCAAATCATTCATTCACGGTTACGTTCGATCTGATAGTGTAATAAAAGAACTAATTAGCCGTTCTTTTTAAATTTCGTCAATGAGTGATAAAAACTAATCAGATGCTGTTTACCAGCGTTTCTTGTGCGTTCACTTTTCGGTTGAAGTACTTAGGTTTATGATACCTCAACAAAGGCTTCGTTAAATATAGCGCAAGTTTTACATGCGCATACATAATATACTATTACAACCTAACTACGCATACTCAGCGAATATATAGCAGGGCTGATATACGTAGTAGACTCTTTGTACAAGACGCACAATTGAGAAACTCTCTGAAGGCCTCTGCTAAGAACGGTGTAATGCTCCTTAATTCATATTCAAATTTTTGTACGAATCTCTGTAATAAAGAACCGACAGATTGGCAACTTCGGTAATCAATAACAAGTTTACTAAATGCAAACAACCACCATTAACCTTTCGTAACCCTTCAATGTTGAAATTAATTTAACAGGGAATAATGGAAAAGTAAAGCATTGTAAATAGCGTCCCTTGCGATCGGCGAAAAAGCTAAATGATCGATATGCCGGAAGCGTGTTGCGATGCGATGTGGTACTCTCTGTACAGAATCACTAACCTTAAAACCCAACCAAAGCATATTATTTGATATATAATTTTCTCGCGAATGACAAAACATTTCAAACCATATGGATAAACTTTGGGTGTCTTGTACCATTCGAAAACGTCTTAAAGGAATGTGTTTTAAGCAATATTTAAACCAAAACAATTATGACCCGCCAGAACGACAGTCTAATCGAAAAACTATGGCACGAAAAGCCGTACTTTGCAGTGTGGATATTTTGCTGTGCACCAATCAGCCGATAGTTCGCACAGGACACAAGGAAACATTTGGTCGTTTTTGTCGCGGGTATCAACATCATATTCATCATTATAGCACTGAAACTACTGCCACCGTACACACTGAATGGCAAAGATTAAGTACGTCAAAGTTAATTAACGCTAAAAGCAGCAGGCGAACAATGTATCGGATTATTTTAGGCTAAAAGGAATAATGCTTTTAACATATGGCTAATGCGCTCCCTATTGATTTCATACGATCGAAATTTGTAATGTAGCACCAAACAGTTGGCTAAAAGTGTGTATCAGCGTCTATTTTTTTTTTTATTAACAGCTCACAATTGTAAAATCATGAATAGACAGATATTTTTATCTGTCTGTGTTATTGCAAGGTACACGACTGCACTAATGATGCTTCGAATGCTAACCACCGGAAACAAATTACCGAACGTCCAAAAAACGTTTATACGTGATGAAAATCGTGGTTTTATGTAAAGCTCCACTCAGTTATGGGAGCCAAACACAAGCGCTATGATTCAATTGACTGAAAGTATACAACATTTGCAAATATATCGTTGCACTCCCCGAGAGGTTGCTTGAAGCACAGCATTGAAATCTAATTTTCAACCGAATTTCTTGACGACACGTTAGATATTCATCAAGCTTGACCTTGAGCATGTTCGTTAGTAGATTAAGTATGCCCTTGGCTCTGCTCGATTATCAGATGCTTCTATTGAAAATCGAAACCACAGGTGACAGAAATCATTCGATCCAGTGAACGAAATATCGAAATAGGTTGGATTATAATGCATCATCTGGGTTGTAGCATACATAATACAACTGTGACGGCTGCTTCTAGCAATAAAAAAAAAATGGTAAAAAAAGTTTTTAGGCGTCACAAACACAGCTAATACCTGTTTCAACCTGTGACTATTTCCAACAACCAAGCACATCCATTGCCCCGGGTTATTCCATCTGCGAACCTCGAGCTTCTGTTTGGCTCGTCGAAAAATAAATGCTGGCCATGCCCGCATCGTCGTTACATAGACAGTTCTTGGCAACGTCCATGCGTGTACCGATAATCCAAATAACATGTTTACACAGACGGCTATGATCTTTCACTTATTTTGCGCAATTAATGCGCACGACAAGCAGCAATCTTTGGAGCTGACCGCAGTAACGAACCAGTCATCAGTTAAAAGTTGGTTTTCATTAACTGTAGGGAGACCTCTCAAAACACGTCCATAAATTCACGTATTAGCACAAATCGGCAAATAAACAATGCATACCACTACCACTTTGACTAGACGTATACCTAGGTGTCGTGCAGGTTGAACTAGCGTAAATCCAACGCAAAAGGTTCCAGAACTGTTGATATAATTCACTTTGACAAGTTGCTACCGTTACAAAAAGTGTTCAACAACATGCCTGAGAAGTTTGTTAACGAGTAGTTTACTAGATTTGGTGGCATGCCTAGTAGTTTGCACGTTAAAGTCATGTACATAAGTCTATTTTTTTTACGATAAAGTTCTCTTAGTTTCAAAACTTAGCCCATTATATGATGTATAGAGACAAATGTCTTGTTGCCATCAAATAGCTATGGTAACCGTTTCAAACACTTCAGCGTAGAACAGCCCCTACAAGAGCGAACAGGGTCTATCAGAATGGTAAGCAACATTTCATTTCTCTCGGGCGTTGTTCCCGGCACTCTACCGGCTAGCTGAGCGTCACGCTATCACGAGACTGCTGTCTTCGTACCTTCGTCCTATTGAGGCGTTAATCGCCCTTGCGTTGGCTAGTGATTTTTCCGTCTGCCGCAGCAAAACGGAATTGCCACGCACCTTTTCAACGCATTTAGTAGAGATTCAATAAGTATTAAAGTGTAAAGTTATAACACAACTGGCGGTTATATCATTTATGATTATATAAAACACGCCAGGTAATTTTACGCTTAATTAGAAACTATCTACGCGTTTTAGTCAACTCTAAATGGTGACAAATAAAACGCAATAAAGGCGGTGTGGAGCATTATTAATACACATTGTAAAGTAAAATTTATTTAACATTGAGCGAAGATAACTACGTAATGCTAATATCAATGAAGTCGTTTTCGTTTCGATTTTCAACTGATGAACATTCCTAATTGAATGCCCCACAAAGGTTGAGAGGCTCAGTTTCAGATGCAAAATTAACCTGAAATTCCGCTTGATTTCTTCGATTTCAACATATTACGAGTTAACATTATTACGAGTAGTTTACTAGATTTGGCAGTACGCTTAGTAGGATGCATGGCGAAGCCACACACACGTATCTTTGCTTTAAGATTTTCTTAGGATAGAACTAAAAGCCATGAAGGTTTTGGGTAAACTTGTTGCTGTTCCAACAATATTCTAAAGCTATTTTGCTTATGAAAGGCGTCAAGTTGCCCTGCAATCTGACATGCGTTACATGATAAGCACACACCACGAACTCCCAAATTCCTATAGAATTCCAAACTCTTATAAAAATCCAAAAAATAACTAAGACCCTTTTCATAATGGTTTTATAGGAAAAAAGGAAAACACGTCCCGAGGATACCTAAATGACAAATTTGCCTCTACATATGCTATAAACAACGTAGTCATGGACGACAAACTCAGCAAATTCATCTGCATAATAGGTACACGAATCCAAAGCAGCTTACTTTCAGCTCTCCAAGATTAATAGTTTCGTTCTTGTGTTTACTAAATAACTGCCTCTCAGTCAACTACATGATGACCTAACTAACTGATTATTTCAATACTCACACAAGGAATTAGGTAATTAGACTTTTCGAAGCACTAAGTAGACAATAATCAGTATTCTTCAAATCATTGCCAGGTTTTCTTTAGGATGGAAGAACGTAATCAAGCCAGCAAGTTGAAAAAATGGGGCTGCATAATGCTCGAAAGGTTTTCGATGCTTAGAAGGCTTATTCATTCGTCTTCGTATGGCACGTAATTAGCTTAATCGTGTAGACAGCATTGTCTTATAAAGTTTACTACCACTTACAAACTAGAAACTACCTGACTTGATTAATAAATCCACAAGTATTGCGTAGTGACTATTTCGGTCCATATACGTTGTTATTAGGAATTCAAACTAGAGACTTTATGGTTCCAGGTCAGTACTACTATTTCTACATCAGTCTGCAAGAAAATATGTGGTCAAAAACCCGTCTCCATCTGCATCGTTTGCCGAGACAGTCACGCGTATATTCTGCTATATGTGTATTGTTTATCCCTCTATGATAGCTATGTGCGCTATCATATCTATATTTTAAAGTCTTGTTTCGCATAAGGTTTCATTAAACTTTACAAAAAATGGCGAATATATATTTATTTGAAATCGAAGGAGGAGCGCTATATGGTGGACCGAAAATATTCAACCGCCATATTAGAATGTTATTATACTTCATAAAAATGCCGGTAATAAAATGGATTTCATCGAAGAAATACAGCTTTGAATATACGATAATCATCGTCATAAATTCATTCGTCTGTTTATAGAAGATATCTATATATTCGTGATTCATTGAACCTGAAAGGGCAGTCATATTCTTTCAATCGTACGAAGCGACAACTACCTACAACCTCACTTCGCGCGTGGCAGCATCAAAAAGCCCGTAATTTAAAAAAAGGTATTTCTAAATAGTGTTCCGTCCCAGATACTTGCCTAAGCTCTAAAGAAAAGATGATTACGAATAGAAAAGGTGCTTAATTGCTGCTATGACTAATGTTGAACCGAGCAAAAATGGCTGTTACTGTAGAGAACAAATTTCGGTTAGTTTTCGGACGTTTTTAAGTCAAATGAAAATTGTTGCTATCCTCCTATTTTAGCAACTAATTTGAATCGATATTGAGCTAATTGTGTGCACAGTTAGGACCATCGCGGTCAGCTGCAGTTTTGTTGACGTTGTTTCGGCGACCTGCTGGTGTGTTGTGTCATAGCATGTTTGCTATTGTTGTTGCTGTATATGTTGTTGCTATTGTAATCGTACAGTTACCGGAGTAGAGTAGTGGACTTGCTGCTGGCTGGTCCGTCCGCTGTAGTTTCAGCGGCCGAGGGCACAGTCAGAGTATATAGAGTTACATAAACGGTTACTGAGAGAGAGCGAGAGACGGGCTAAAAAAACCGGGCAGGCGGGCGAACAGGCAGGCAGGCAGGCGGGCGGTCTACACACCACTACGCGCGTCGCACTACATACGGAGTCGGGTGGTTAGATCGTTGGGATGGTTGAGGGCGTTTTTTATGACTATTACCCACTTCAACGCCGGCTCACCATAGCGTTCCACCGGCAGCTCCCCAACCTTTTTTGCCTGTACCAGTGAGTGTTCACAGCTGCTGCCGAGGCAGCTAAACCACTGCCATGGCTGGACGATGGCTATCTTAGCGTTTGTGTCTTTCTTTCAAAACCCGTTGTCATTCACTATATAGAATACCGTCATGGCTTGCCAACCAGCTGCAACAACCGTTTACCCATCGGCTATGCGAAGTCAACAGTTTCAATGCTGTTTGTGAGCAACCTGTGTCAACATCAATCGATCGTTCTTAATCTGGTCGTTTTTTGTTCATTGAGTGTATGATTATTGTTCAATTGTCATTATCATTAGTCATCTCAATGAACGTCAGGCTCCGTACGCGAAGAGTCAGTCGAGCATTGTAGTTTGACAGTATCAAACAGTAGCGGTACTTTGTAAGCATAGTAGACGAACAACAGTGACAGATTATAGTTCAGTGTTCGGAATAACATCTGCCGCTCCTCCCGGCCATGATCATACTCAACAACAACAACAAGTCAACGGAGTTGGTATTTTGTTTAGTACTCGCAGGTGCAGGTAACAACGTCAATTGGGTGTTCGTAGGACGAGAGGGAGCAACTGCAGCAGAACTAGTGGTAGTACAGGTAGTTCGGATTAGCACCGACGCGCGGCCAGACGTCCGTGACACCAGCTGCAACGCCGCGGCTAGTGTGCTTCGCTGCCGCATCGGGCTCCGTAACATCAACATCAATGGCAGTAGTAACAAGAACAGTAACTAACTCTCAACGTAACGTAACCCAGCCGACAACGCGTATCGTCGCTCTGGCCAACTGGCGTGGTCCGGTGGACGCCACGGAAGCTCTGGCCGGTAGCGGCAGGGACCCCTTTAGGCCTAGCACGAATACAGTAGAAGGGGCCGGTGACGATCCGACCCAGACACCACTAACGCGGGGCGCTCACCTACAATTGTGTCCAGCTTTCGCTGCGGACAACAAGCTATTGACGGCTAGTCCCCGTTGTTCGTCACCCGCTACACGTCGGTAGCGTCCTCGTTATAATCAGTCTGAAAAACGGTTTAATGTAACTTCGTTCATAGCTGTTTCGCTTTTCGCCTCTCTTTCTCTCCCGCGCTCGCCAGTCAAGTCACCTGAGGGGGGCTCCTGTTATCCTCGAGAATTCGGCGGAGTTCGCACTGCACACCAACGCAACACGAACGCAACGAAACACGACAGCCACACGATTCTCCGTCGCTTTCTCTGCTTTCCGCGGGGCTTCGCTTCGATCTACTTCAATACACCAGTAGCACAAGCATCACGACTACCACCACTTCGCTATAGATGAGACGTGATGATGGTAGTACGACGGGCTCGACGTCGCACCCACGAAACGAAACCCAGAACTACTTCAAGCAGCGTATAGAAGTAGTCCTACGAGTGGGACTCATCGAGCATAACATGCAGACGAAATGTAGACGGCCTTAGGTCAGGCGATAGGGGCAGCTGCAGCTAATACGGGAAGGCGCGGCATCGCCGGCGGCAGCGGCAGCACAAGCAGAGGCAACTATTCTACGCTGCTACACTGGTGGCGAAGAGCCGAATTCAACAGCCGCTGCAGCAGTGATTAGCGGTCACTGCGCCAGCGCCGCTGCAGGGCTCGAAACAAAACAAAGCGCATTAAATGCTGAACTCCAAAAACATAGCACACGTCGAGGACAACGGAGGCATGAACGCGTTGGTGAGTTGCAGCTACCGTGGACGGGCGACCGTTAATGATATTGTAAGCACAATCGTTCATCGTTTAAAGCTAATGTTTTCTACGGATGTGATGATAAACACAGTATCACAACGTTGGCAAGAACTTGCATTAGCTTGATAGTTGTTTACATCATACATTCACATCTTGCCGTTTGATTTCTGATGCTACGGCCAAAAACTTTGTTTGTGTTTGCTTGCTTGTTTTATTGTGAGCTGTTGTATAATCCTTTAATGAGCTGCTACCTAAACAAACCGTAAACCAAAAGAGTTTGACATACTTTGGCTCGTTTACAAGTTTTTATTCTAGTCAAACCAATTTACCTGAGAAATAAAACAGGAAAGGCACATTTCCGAGTTTATGTATTCTAGACGAAAATAGCAGAAACTGATTTCACTGGTAAAACATCTTAGGGAGAATACTTATCACAAATCCTGTGAAGAGTTTTGAACCTTCAGCCTTTTTTTAGGTTATGATTATCATTGAGGTCTGCGCGAGGAGCGCTACAGGAGACTGTCTAGTAGATCTACTGGAGGCACCGTACAAACCAGAATATTCGCGACGGAATACGCCATGTCCAGGGCTAATCAAGCTATAACCCATGATGTAATTCGTACGGTCCGAGAGTTTTAGACTTTTACCTATGGTTCCACATACAGAAGGAGTACCACCGTATATTCATCACTAGCCGGATAAAGACTAACTGATTGAATCCCTTCAAGAAACAATGCACGCAATCAATGTACCAAAAAGTAAAATCTCCTGACTTCTTGCTGTAAGATTATATAAATTATCGCATCAATTATTGATATTATTGCATTATCAATACTTATGTATTCTTGTTTTTAGCTTCGTTTGAATGTCAGGCCCATGTGAAATAAAAGCTAGAATGAATGAGTAATATAATTACCTACACGTTTCCCATATATATTCGAGCTAATTCGCACAGATTGTTCGCACTTTTTTTATATCTATTGTCGCTGTGATTTCAACATCACTTTAATAGTACATCTAATTACCTAAGCTGGAACAAAGCTCTTTCATGTCAATCTTTGACACTTTATTAATCACTTCTGCGTAATCGCAACGCGCTATAATATTTAGTTTTAGACGGGTCGTCATATTCCTCGGTGTATAACAACGCACCTTTGTTCCCAATTTTCATCCCAACAAGAAACGTATGATAATATCTACTGCGCGTATCGGTGCGTCCGATTTGCGAGCTGCATAGTGTTAACGAGTAAACAGTAATTGCAGTCAAATTCATTCACTTCGTTACACCTCGGTTGGCCCAACACCTTTCTAGATGGGTAGTATTAGAAGCAAAAGTTATGAGCTATATTCAGTAACTACTAAGTAATTTGCCGACGCAGTATTTCTAGTAAACGTGTATAAACTATATTCCCATACCTAATTATATATATGTAGAAAATATTTCCATATTCCGACTTTGCGTTTGTGGTGCGCTTTCGTTTAACACAAGAAATATTAATAACGTTCTCAACTTGGCCACCCCCTTGTCAAGCTAGACATTCGCCTATTTTCTAAAAGGCATAAGAGAGGACAAGATGCAGTTTTGCGTCGATGCTACATTTAGGTAGTAGCTCTGTGGAACTATTGCGCTTTCATAGGTCGGGCAGCGGTCAACGCAAGTCGACTTTGGAGTTATGGTATGTACACGAAATGGAGCTTATTTCGTATATGTATGTGTGTGTATTTCAAAGAATTTATGCTATTGACAAGGGTTGACTCAGTAGTGTACCACAACTCTATCCGACTCATACAGGTCATGTTAGTGGACTCACGATGACCATTTGCTTCTATATTTTTACCAATTCGGCTATTGTATGACCTCAGTCTCTAATATAAAGAACCAAAATTTCTGTTACATAGCAGGGGTCGTAGCGCATAACTGTATGGAAACGCATGCTGTGCTTTCTGAGGAAGCAACGGCAAATATTAGATAATCAACAGATTTTGACTAAGCTGCTTGCTCTCGAAAGATAAATTTATTCTCAAGTGCTGAAGTGTTTCATTTTATTTAATAATTAACTTCGAAAAAGCGCTCAGGATGAAATTTTGGCCTAAAAATGGGGAGTTGAATGGAACTTGAAGCCGGGCGGTTGCAGCATAAAAATTTAGCTTTACTACTTTTTTTATCAATGGTACTCTCAGATGACCTTGTCTAAGCAGTAGCTACATCTTACGCAAGTTATAAAAGGCACTATAAAATTCTAAAGTTACAAGAGATCGTACAATGTTCTCAAAGCGATTATATTCTTCTCACGAATATAAAATTTTCTAAAAGGCTGCGAACGTTACTCTATAGTGATAAGCTAAATACAGCAATCAATGTTTATTTCTGTACGATTAGTATCATTCGAGCTAATATGAGCTCGTGTTGCTTCTCCACATTTGTAAAAGTCGGTTAAAAGAAGAGTAATTGATCATTTCCTTATATATTTGACTCTTCTCTGTAAAAAAAAACGGTCATCGTTTGTCATGTAAGAAATTTATGCTCCACAAATGTGAAGTAGTCTGTAGTAACGGGCAGTTTCAGAAAGCACGCCTCAGATCGAGGCACTATACACAAATATCATTTACGGCTCATGATTGTTGGTAAGCTTCATTCTCCTATTAGATTCGTTCTGTTGTCACACCCGCGTCAAGTGCTCTCTCACCTGAAATCCATGGAATAAATCAAACTAGTTTTTTGTTCCATGTAACCCCCAACGATGCATAACGCACTCTAATGGTAATCTATAACTAATAAACAGAACGAGTAATATACAAAAGGAAAACCAAGTATAGTCTATAATGAGTAATGTGAGCTTATAAGAAAGCGCTATGCCCTAGATACAGCAGTGTAGAGGAGGATACAGGAGTAACAAATACAACCCAAAATAAATACTTTTTTGGCATGGCATTTGATTTAATTCCAACTTGCCATTCTTAAATGTGCCTTCACTATTCAACGAGACTTATTCTACTTAAAACGTTCTGCTTACTTTCGCACAGATCGTCAATGTATACTTCAGACGAGCAGAGAGCTCAGCAGGACACGCCTGATGCATCGTCGCCAACGAGTACGTGCGAAAGTTTTTCAGCTTGTCAATGTACGAGACAGCTCCCATAAGAGGACAGAGAATGATCTTCGTGTGGTCGCGGAAAAAGTTCAGCTGTAACGTGCCATTGGATAGAAAAAGGACAATCGCCGACTGAGTTCGGAACCAAACACGCAGGTAAGGAACACGCGCCACGTCGACACAAGCTGGAACCGGGACATCCGCACCGGCTGTCATCAAGTGCTGTTGCATATATTGCCTGTAACGATGAGCATATCAATAAAATCAATGAGTCACGATAATTTATTGCAATGATGTGATTTTTTCATATTGAATTATTTGTGTGATGTCGTGAAAGCGTGCGTGATAGTGGCATTGCTATTGTTAGCTGACTATGTAATCACATTAGCAGTTATGTAACTGAAAGTTAAGCTAGATGATAGGTGGCAGCCTGCAAAGAACAAACCTGAAGTATTTAAGGAGTACGACTTTCTTCTCTAAGTCCTTTGGGTACGCGTCGATGGTGTGATAACTTTCGCGATTCTGGTGATCGATAAAATGGACCTGCTTGTCGCCGAGAAGTACCATACGTGAGTGGTCATTGAAGAGGACGGCAAGGGAATTGTCACAGAGTTGATAGCCGAGGCCGTACTTGTCCGTATAGTCGACCCATTTTGAAACCCAGTAGACGGGCATCGCCGCGGGATCAGCCGCGTTGTCTTGCTCAAGGGGTAACAGTTCTGTCTCAACGAAGCCGCTTTTAAGAAGAGCTCCCAACTGTTCTTCGAGCGAGTTGATGTGTTTCAGAGCGACGTCTTTATCTTCGACGCACTCCCGAGACCCGCTGCCTCCATTGGCGATTGGCGGCAGATTGCCGGCGTTGAATTCACGCAACGGTCGACGTGCCGTGCTAGGATTGAGTCGAGGTTCGGTCGTCAGAATCGATTCAGGTAGAGCGGCCGGCAGAGCGCTTTCTGTGAAGATGCCGTGACTCAATGCAGCGACGGCCGTCGGACGTTTCTTTGGGTTTTTCTGCAGCATTTCCTCGATCATAGCCTTAGCAAGCTAAATATATTTTGATATAATTTGATTAGGTATAAAATAGCTTTGTCTTCTCAAGATCATCTATATCCAGCCGTTATGAATGGTATGTGTTTGCTCTTTATTGTTACCACTACCGTATACTCGATACTAGCTGTCAGCCCGGTCAGTTACTTCACAGGTTAAAAGACGCCGGCTATTATTTATCGATTGTCGACCTAAATCGACACTCTCTGAACTTGGTGGATCCCAGATCTAATATACCCATCTAATTATTATACGCACATCCCATAAAACATACGTATCTTGGATTATGTGCATTATTCCAAAGATCTTTATTATATTATACATAACTTACACTACAAAAAAGTCCTGATATAGCTTTCTTAATCATCATCAATTTTCCTTATTTCCCTACCATTGTCCGTAGCAGCCGCGGTTTTCAGTCTTGCTAAAACTTACTTTTTTATCTGGACGCATACTATAATCAACCTAAATTTATTATATAAAAACCAAGTTCGTTCAGCAAACAGAAATTCTAATTTGACATACCGGTGGAACTCGGACAGGGTCGATGCAGTATTCAACCTTTTGAATTTTCGCATACGTTTGTCGAAGATGTGGAGTTTCAAACGGAGGCTTGCCGACCAGAAGTGTGTACAGGATGCAGCCACACGACCAGATATCGACCTGGAATACAATGGACATAAAAATGTTAATACCAGTAACTGCTCGTCGTGTATCTTGACAAACGATTTACCCATGATAAGACGCGTAATGTGGTTAAACGATAAATATCATTGATTACCTCGAAAGAGTGGCCGACTTTTTCGAGGATTTCTGGAGCGATATAGTTCGGTGTACCGCACAATGTCCGTCTTCTGTCATGATCGCCATCAATCTCTGTCGCCAAACCGAAATCGCCAATCCGCAACTGAATGTCCTAGAGAACGAAAACAAGCCGAGAAGCGAAACGAACGTCTGATCATTATAATGTAACTCCTTTTATGTAATTAAAGTGTTTCATACAAATAATGAATCTAGTTTCCGTAAATTAAATGATGCAAAACATTTTATCAAATACTACTCACGAAAGAAAATGAAAAATCTGAAAAGAGACTATAATGTAATTTATGAAGTTACATATGCCGTACAAGAGTGTGCTTTGATATTGCATGAGTTAACGTATCGGTTTCTCGATACACTTACCCCAGTGAGGAAGAGATTTCCGAGCTTTAGATCCCTGTGAATAATATTGATATTGTGCAGATAAGATACGCCTTCCAATAGCTGATGCATGAAATATCGCGTTTCATGGTAGGTAAGCTGCAATACAGTACCGCGGATAATAACGAGAAAAATTAGAACAGAACATTTAAACGCCGATATACATTATGATGAGGCGTTGGTGTCTCGTACATGAAATCGCGCATCAAACCCCAGTCAGGTAAAGCATATGGCTCTATTGTTACAATATAAAGAAATCTGCACCTTTTCTTGCGACTTAGTCAAAAGCTAATTAGTATTTGAATTTGCCACTTACCCGGCTTCGCCTCTTAAGCACTTCCATCAGCGATCGCCGTTTGCATAGCTCCAAAAGAACGTAAACGTTTTCAGAGTCCTCGAAGTGCGAATAGAATCTACACCAAAAGAGAAAGCGGCCAAAAACACAATTTAGAGCACACGAGTTGGTTTTACTACAGATAAGTCACAAGGGCCCAAAGCATAGACATGTCGGTAAGCATCCAAATAAATTTGCGGTATGTATTATTAGCTAACCCCTATTCTATAACACATACTTCACAATGAATTTGTGTGAAAGTTTCCGATGAATACGTATCTCCTGTAGCATCTTTTCCTTTTGATGTGGCTTTGTCAGCATACTTTTGTGAACCACCTAAAATAAATTATATTATAACAAAGGCTATTATTTTGCAAAGAAACTTGAATTTGATAAATGGTTAATTGATATGAATTTAGCATACGTTTGGAAAAATCGGTACTGTAGAGTACTTGCCCGGTTAGTACCACTTTTTTTAATAGAACCTACTCACTCATAATATCTGACACATCGATTTTCACCCACTTCGCATGGATGTCGCATATACTATAACATACTTCGCGTAGCCTCTTTTAGGGCTACACAAGTGAATTTGTACCAGAAAATGATAATTAACTCAAATAAAACGACTGTCTAAAATGGGTACTTATATTCAAACTCTCCGTAGACATCACGCTACTATAGAGTTTAGTATATCATCACAAGAATATGTCTAAAAACTACTGTTTGCCATGTATATGGACTGGAAAATTCTCCTGCTGTGGAGTATAAGGAATGGAAAGAGCCGAAGATACTTACTTTACAGGCTGAAATTCTGTTACTCTCCAGATTGCGGACTTCCCAGCACTGTGCAAATCCTCCCTAGAATACCAACAAACAAGCATACATTTATAATTAGCTATTTTGACTCAGTCGTTCATATAATAATAGAAATAACCCCCAGGTAATCACTAAACCTATTCTACCAGTTTGGTGCGCAAACAGAACCAGTTATGAAATTCCTCAATACGTTAAATGATAAGTAAATGATTCAACCATATTTTCCCTATTAGTACTATTATAATATAGGAAACTATATATATAATATAGGAAAAATCGAGAGAAACTGAGCCATGTGCACCTAATGTAAGATGACAGCAAATACATTCGTGATATCTTAAGCCACCGACAATATCGTATTGCCCTATTGGATATTAGGTGGCTATAGGTGATAAGCACTTTAGTAGCCACTACGTATATTCACAGGATACATTCGACTCCCTGCTGAACTTCCATAAACTTAACTCTGTTGTGCATAGCATGTCATTAAGATGCGCGATAGGATTAATCAGACGTATATTGTTATGACCGACTGTATGTTATAGTTTGCTAAGCAAGGTTGCATGCCTCACCATACTTCTTAAACGATCGTGATCTTGAAAAATGCTGTGCGAAATTTTTCTTAAGATGGATCAATTTTCCAGATATCCAATAGAATTGCAACCTATGACTTTTCTTGAAATTCTCACGCAAGAGAGCTTAAACGTTGTGCTACTTCAAAGATAGGTAAAAATCGCCCCCCTGCGTATTGTGCCAAAATGAACGATATGGAAGTAGCAACAATTTTAATTGTGCAATATTTCTAAGACCCAGTTTATCACTTAGTCCATCTGCACCTAGATTTTTCTCAATGGAGAAAAAATCATACACTAAAATGATGAAATTTTCAGACCGTGTTAAGAAGTGTATAATCAAGTGCAAAAATATTGGGTGTAGGTGGTCAGGTGCTCCACCAGCAACTTGTGTTTCCGGCAACAGTGGTCCCCAGGACTAGGCCATGAAAAGACAAAACTTCTGTTATGTTTAGTAAAAAAAAACGCAGTGTATTCGATTCGCTTTTTAGAAAAAGAAAAAATACATACGTACAACCAAAGTGTGATCGATCCAATCGTTGTTGAATCGCTACGTAATGTATATAATCTCTATCACCTCCTAAATGACCATGATCTTGTAAAATGTCGTACAAAGTATTATGAAAATGCATAATTTTTTAGATCTCCTGTAGAATTACTATCTACAATACATCCTGGAATCTTCGCATATGAAAGCGTACACGTAGCGAGACTTCAACAGTGGATAGAAATCGGGTCATAACGGAATTGAACATCATAGGAAAGGCAACAATTAAAATAAATATTTAAATTTTTTTATGCTAATTTTCTTTTTACCTATAAGACATGGTTTATCAACTCATATGTTTGCATATAGATTCTTCACAATGGGGCAAAATCACACATTAGAAATAAACATCTCCAAATCGTGACGGGGAACGTGTAATCAAATGAAAACCGTTAAGATCCTCGTAGCTGCTCTGTGGCCAGTCACCATACAAGCGATAGTAGCGCCCCAAGACCAAGCTGCAGAGCCGTCAATCTATTCTCCGTTTCAAATTTTTCGCAAAAAAGAAAGTACCGCACATTCAATTTGCGTTTTAGAAATAACGAAAAAAACGCACCCGATAGATTCCATTCTTGCTGAATCACTATATCATGCGCAAGATATCCATTTAAATTTTTCGTTTGTGCATTGTGGAACAATAGACGCCAGCAGGAGCGACACTTGCGAACAAACTTAAAGAGAACTTGTAAATGGTTTTGCTTGTTTGGAGTGACCTACACATAATACATTCACTAAAATATAAGTAGATCGTTGTAATCACATGGCGATGGCTGTGAGTTTCGGAGGGACCTTTAACAATACTTGGCACCCAACGCATATCCTCAACTGAAGTTCGTGTGGGATGCTGTTCATCTCAACGGAGTAGAATGCGGTGCGAATCGTGAAAAGCATACCTTTCCAAGGAAACGGCCAAGCTTATATTTTTCGGTACCATTCTGAAGAACTGCATCCGCTGGAAATGAAGGGCAAGTCTTTTTGGAAGTTTGCTTCGGCTCCATCTGAAACTGCCGGAAACTGACTTTTTCTTACAAGAATTCCTCGACCTCCCGCTTCGGATTTCTACCAGAGAATGCTTCTACCGGCCGTAATCCCGCGCCAAGGTAGACAATTTCAAAATTTAAGATGGCGACCTTCACGCATGCGCTGTCGTCGCATACAGCAGACGAGATTGCAGAATACTAGAGCGCCGCGAAATTCAAATCAGACAGATCAACTAGTAAATCCATAAAGGCTAAAAAAGACTGATGTACATTTAAATTGCTGAATTCATTGTGAATAGGTATATGATCCTTGGGTCAGTTTAAATAGCTGAAATCAACAGTAACGGCCTGAAGAGAAAGGTACCTGACACTCGTAAAGAATAGATACAGAACACCATGTAATGGTTTTTCACACATTTTACGCGTTCCGTCCAATACCAAAGTATTTCAAGCTGGTTCTTCACGCTGATTTTATTTCTCAGTTACTTATCACTTATAAAACATGATTCGGCGTAGTCTATGAGGGCCTTGCTCCAGAATCTCTCAACGAGGCCAGATTGCTTCGTAAAACAATTCACCTATAGCTTTAGTAATCGGAAGAGCCAGTGTGGAGTTCCGACGAAAAAGCTGCGGGAGTTCCAAAATAACTATTTACAGGAACACTGTTGTGTTACACGACTGCGAAATCCTGCGG
This sequence comes from Varroa destructor, assembly GCF_002443255.2. Classification (NCBI taxonomy): domain Eukaryota; kingdom Metazoa; phylum Arthropoda; class Arachnida; order Mesostigmata; family Varroidae; genus Varroa; species Varroa destructor. The sequence goes on from NW_019211459.1 coordinate 8,660,387, forward strand.
AAAATATTACGCGTTAACATAGAGATTCATTTTGAAAAGTGGATTCGTACTAATTGAAAGTAAACGAACAGCCACATGTAGTGGATTCTGTTTTCTTACGTTCTCTCGATATTCTCTAGGCGAAATTCCAAGAGGTAGCATGAAAATACATGAAAAATTAAGGGAAGACGTGTACTGTTTTTTGACTTTCCCCCATATAAGCTCCCATATAAGCTGTATAGGAGAGATTTGTGTTGAATAAGCAATCGTTCAAAAAGTAAAGGTTACGTAGTCGACTGCTGTAGCTCTTCCGTTTTGTGGTGGCATGATAGATCGACAACACTCGGCTGCTACATGTCGAACGTGAGCTCAGGTGTGGATCCTTCAGGGCTGCTGGAGGCAGCCAAAACACTCTCAAGACCCGCTGAGGAATTTGTCAATCATCAGGATGTCGAACTTCAATGGGCAATTAAGGTGCGCATGCGAAATAAATGCTGTGCAGTATAGGACGTTTCTGCGCTAGGCCATTAGGTTTAGCGTATTTTTTTTTTCTTTTACGGGAGACGCTGTACAAGCGTGCGTGTACATCCGCAGTAAGGCCATAAAAAAAAGAACGAGGAATAATGTTTTAACCATTGCTATGCGGACAATTTTTCCTGGGAAGTATCAAATAGAAGTCTGACTTATCTAAGCAAAAGTAACATTTTTGTTTCTTATTAGTAGGTTAATATACATTAGGAAAACAAATGATTACATTTTAGGTGTAAAATATGCGGGTTATGGGTATAGCATATCAATCGGTTGAACATGCAGAAGGCAGAACCATTAAACATTTGTCTCGAAATAGTAAATTATAGGTATTTGCCTAATAAGCTTTAATTTTAAGAGGAGATATTTAAAGTGTTGCGCATAAAAGGTATGTCTTATTCTGGTTAGATTGTGAGCTCTTCAAAATCATGAAACATTTCATTATATATAGTCATAAATTTTCATTTCATGTATGGCGTCAAATAGCTGACGCGTGCGGTCATGATAGCAATCCGTGACGAATAGTCAGAATACGAATAGTTGAAATCCACCGTTAAGCGTGTTGCTAATCGTAGTAAGTACACTAATAAGTAAATAATACCTAACAAATAATTGTTGTCTGTTGTTGTATTGAATACTGTAGGCTTCTGAGCACATGGAAATTCATTTCAGTTTGTTAAAAGCTGTCGATCCAAAGTTTCTCAAACTGACTCCTGTTGATCAGCAGCTGCTGGAAGATTTCAACGTAACATTTGGCAAGCAGGTATTGAAGCATTAAAAAGTGTTTTTAATTTTAAATATCATTAAAGGAATAAGCCACTAAAGCAAGCCAGGCAGTATTGTTGTCGTAAGATATTAGATATCTCAACAGTATAGAATACTACTTTTACTAGTACGATTACTGTAATAAGAACTAGATAAACTTTTTTAAACAAATATATTCGTAACATCATGATGTGGTTTAATCTCGGGCAAATTTGAGCCGTACGGATATTAAACAGGGCGACTCAGGTGCCTCTTCCATAATCTTCTTCCACCGATTGTTTCTTCGCAGGTTAATCTCGCAAAAATCGATGAAATAGCTCTAAAGAGCGAGGAATCGAAGGCACTTTGGCGCGACTTTTGCAACCGGTACCAAGAACTTGTGGAGGACTTCAATTTTGCCACGATCCTTCGCCTTGATTCATCTGAAGATTACAGTCAGGAAAACACAACGTTAGTGCCGCGTGTTCAGTTTTTGGCCATCGAAATAGCAAGAAATCGTTTTGGTCTCAACGACGATATTCGCAGGAAATTTGGATCAATTTCGGCAACGGAAACGCAGTCATAGGAAGTTCTAAACTAGCATTGGCCCGCTAAAAAGTTTTGGAGTATATTTAAGATTTCCGTGTTTTGTGCTATTACAACAACGTAATAACTATATATAGTGGATAGTTAGTAAACAAGTGAAGGGCATATGTACACTGTGTAAAAGCAACGATATACACCAATCACATATTCAGTTCGCCATGGATTTACGAATGGCCGTCCAGACTTACGTGGACGAGCTCTGTGCCGAACTCGGTTTGTGTCCAGTGCCTCAGGCTCGCCTCATACAAAACTCGTCATCAAAACGTAGTTGTGGCGATTTCAACATTTTTATCAGGCAGCCATCATTTGACTGCTTACGGCCGCATATGTTCCGATTAGTTAAGGAGCTGCCAAGAGTTTCTGAAAGTTGGGCACTACCCATAGAACGGGTTGGCTATAGTGAGAACTCTGCCTACCTTGAATTGTTCCTTAAGAGAGTACCAGCCTTCCAACGGCTGTTCCAAGCGATTGGCTCATTTCGGGATGATGCCGATATTGTATCATCGTCGCGAACGCCAAATTCCTGTTTGCCATCAAAGAAATTAAAAGATTTCGATAGTGTCGCAGCCGGCCGCAACAGCTGTACTAGTAACAGCAATAATATCGATAAGAATCAACGCCTCCTGGTCATCGTGCACGCTCCGGATCAGCCACCTTTCGATCACCGGCGCTCCGAGATGCTCGCACTATATATGCGCACACAGTACGAGGCTTGTGGATTCCAGGTCCATGAGGTATATCTAACATTCAATGATTTCGCTACGTTGCAGCAATGAGCGCTATCGTGAAAACAGTCCATGCTATATAACGCATAACTATCTTGGATTACCGTATGTCTTGATTCAAGCTTCAAGTGAACATGTTGGGAACAGAATGAATATTACCTCAAAAATTATAATTTGTGTACTGGCCTTTTGTACGATGTACTTTGCACTATGTACTTAGCCATGCTTGACGGCTTGTTTTATGCGTCACTTCTAATAGGGACAGGTGTATTAATTGCACTCCAACAATTAATTGCAACTAAACGATCGCAATCGTGACTTTTTGCTTAACATTTCAGGTGAAAGATATTTATTTGTTTGATGAAGATTCCCCTCTTTCTAAAAAGGATTACGAAAATAGTGAATACTTTGATGCAGCTAAACAAGCGTTTGATCTTCGCAGATATTTGGAAGACAGGTTAGTCGATTGGATTATCTGCATTCGTCTTCGAATAGAGTGTTAGAGAGACATGATTCGAGGGTGGAGATACAAAAGCAAGTTATTTCAAAGTATATATATATGGCGATTGCCATTTGTATGATCAACTGATAAATCGGAGATCCTACGGGCGACTAAAGAACAGCAATTATATGCTCGAAACACACTCGTGTTCAATAATATTACATTCTGTGCTCTATAGGTGGTCGTAACTAATAAAATTTCTATTCCTGTTATCCTCTTGGCTCTGCCTTTTTTTTTGTTATCAGTTTTGCAAAGGGTTAGTCAACGATTGAATGAGATGAATATGTGCTAGTTCCTTTTTCTACTACCATTTTTTAGCAAAAGGTAGTAATATTTCTGGAAAAGTGCTCACCCCATTCAAATAACATTGCTCTGTGAAATAGGTCTTTAGAGACGGAATTGGACGCTAATCTAGGGGCGGTCTACCTTAATAGCCCAGCAGTGAGTTTGGCAAGGGCTCTTGCGAGCGCTGCGCGTGCGTGCATTCAAGCGACAACTACCAATCTCGACGATGTGTTACTTTGTCACGTTGCCCCTCAGAACAAAGCCTACGTCCAACAACAAGCAGGTGTTCTGCTTGAGGTAAGTTTTGTCTTCTATATACCCACATATTTATTTCAGTAATGTAATTTCCGACATACTAAAAAATATGTGTAGTGAATTCCTCTAAAACTAAAATTTCACTTTGGTCGTGTAGCAAGCCTCGCTGCCATAACGCGGTTTGTCATAAAATGCGGCAAATCGACATAAGTTATATCGGCCCGTAGAACTCACACACTGATGTATGATTCTTATTTTTTTCAACAGATACTAGAGTGCCTAAAGCAACGAGAAGATCAGCCCGCAAGGCAAGCCTTTGTAATACATGGTGGCACCGACGCGCGACAGAATTCGGTTGATGACTACTTGCAGCAAATTTATGAGTACGTTTTTATTTCTTTTGTCTCGTATTTCTTATCCGTTCTATTTGAGTTATATTTACCTAAAAACTCTAAGCAACTTAGCCTCTATTTTTTCGACTAGACGAGACCGTGGCTTAAAAAATTTTGTAATATGTAGTTGTTCGTTAGGTGAAGTTTTTGTTTTTTTCTGGGGTTTTAACCTATTGCAAAAACGTTCAGCTATGTGTCGAACAGTCTTCGTCATCGACGACTTCGAGCCGATGAGGGATCTCCTCTGTGCTCGATGGTCGTACGGGTCTTAGCTGACACGAAGATTACGTTTGAGCTTCTTGCCGCTCGTCAAATGGCCCGTCTAAAGATCTCACCCCTTTCGTCTAAGGTATGCATTTGAAATATAACCATTAGTCTTTTGCAACTTTTGTCAAATCTTTGTTTTACATTATACGATAGCCGCAAGGCTGAAGTTCCATGAAGACTACAGAACGAATTACCTAGGCGTGATTTCGCATAAATCAAATGCAATCATCTAGGGGTTCAGGCGCGTTTAATTGTCTACTGTACGTTTTGTTTAACTACGCAGGACGACACATTAGAAGGCGGAGGCGGTGGGGGCGGAGTAGCATCGTTTAATGGAAAAGGTGGAATATTTGTGCAGTACACCTGTGCACGTTTGGCCGTTCTATTGTCTAATTACGATTGCGCAGTTGCCGACGGAAGGTAATAAATCAATTAGAATCAAAGTACTAATAATCAATAACTAATAAAAGTAATATGGTCGAGGTTAATCACCATTTATTTTTAGGTAATAAGCAGCTCAAGTCTCTAGTTAACACTCCAGAGAAAAATTAACAGCGAGTTTTCTATGACATCCTTTAGTTCCAAGATGGGTTTGGCTTGCAATTATCAACTGAATTTGATTTTACTAACTTTGAACAACCAAAGGTTGGTCTTACTAATAGGTAGCTTCAGATATTCCTTAAAAGCTTGCTAGTGTGTGTTTTCTTCTTTAAAAAAAAAACTCTAAAGTAGTTTATTGTACGCACAGCAGGCCACCATCAGATAACCTGTCTACTGTTGGTCGGTGAATATGTGGCTCGACTCTGACAAAAACAACTTAATCCCGCCAAGACGACTACCTACTAGTTCTTAATTCCTGTTTTGTACGCCATTTCAACAATTAGATTTTGTGGTTAATAGCGCTACAGGTATTTTCTCTGTTAAGAACAACTGCTTTTTAGTATGATTACAATTATAAACTCTGCCGTGTCATACACAACCTATTCTTGTCGACCTGAAATATTGACCCATTTTGTGTCTCATGTTCGCGACTTATTAGGTACCCGACGTGCCAACCTTGGAGCGAACTACATGCCGAAGACATCGACCTCAGCGCGTTGAGTTTAGATTTCGACTGGCTTTTGTGGCGAGTGATGTTCAGGTAAAACAATATGGTACATTATAGTGAAATGGCGTCTCTATATAATACGATGCGCTTACAATTAAATGGGACTGGAAATATACGTACATATTCAGAAAAAATGATCTTTTTGATAGATATCAGACTTTGTCAAAGGAATGAGTATCACCCCGATCTAAAACTAGAAAGGTGTTCGACGGATTCGAATAATTAATCAAAAGCGATATACATATATATTGTTAAAAATTTTTCATTGTTGGCTTCGACGTTGATGCGGTAGGTGTCAAACTGCGCTGGAACGGGGGTCTACACTGCCCTGTTTTCTTTCAAATGAGGGCGGCACAGGTGAGAGACGTGTCTTCAAGTTTGACCTATGCGCCCACAGTGTATGTGAAGCCTTGGCTGCCGCATGTGTACAGTTTTCGACATACTATTCTAAGGTTTGTGTTGGTATTAACTCATGTGTATGATATCAAATTTGTAGATTAAAATGTTAATATATTTAATATATCTAATAATGACACCATCAGATGTTATTTTTAAATATCTTTCTATGAGTGGCATTTCGAAAAGTTAGTGTGATTACTGCTGACGGACCTTACTATTTGGTTTCCAGGTGAGGGTGCTCGTTGAAGCTCAGCCCCATTTAATAGAATCTCTTAAAGCTCGCATTTTTCTTCTGGTATCGTTGCGCTCGTTGCTGCATAGAGGATTGCAAATGTTAGGACTTCAACCAGTACAAAGAATGTGACTGGTTCAGTACATCAACGATAACACGGCCGCCCCACTGTCAGCGACACGCTGAAATGACAGAATCTGATAAAGCAGAAAGCTAGAGCTTAAAAGGATTTCCAGACGAACGATTTGACATTAAGCGACCTACAAGCACCGCCATTCTTCTATGTAAAATGACTATCGCTAATACAAATGAAATAGATAAGAAATGAAATCAATATTATGGCGCGGATTTTTTTGCCATCTGTGCTGCTTTAAGACGGGCTAATGATCACAAAGAGGTGAATAAATTTAGGAAAAAAGCATGGATATTTTACTTGATTACTTCCATGTTATGTAACTAAATATGGCCTAAAACTGTAGAAGTAGGTTTACAGCAAATATATATTTTTACATAGGTATTTAATTTTATTGGCTGTGTTAGATCTTTTTCGTTGGCCATCACAAACTTCCGGTCGTTACTTATATAGTGAACTTGTTAATTACGAAGCTAATACTATTCGTGTTTAGCGGTATTTAGTACAAAAGATATTATTTTAGAGCTAGTTTTTCTACCCATGCTGATTTTTATATTGAAAGCGTCTACGTTCAAGTTAGCGTTTTTTTGATTTGTTTACTCTTACTATCGACCGTGAATCCCATAATAATGTCAGCGGATAGCTATTAGAAAGTTTACATTGTACTGAAATGGACTGGACTGTCCGATAGATCCGACTAACAGTTGACAATATAAATAAATACTAGGCCCTAAGTGCGTACAAATACTTTTTAATTTTGGTGTAACCCTAATAGCATTCAAAGGTTATTTTTATTGGTAATGTGCCTATGGGCTCAGCTATAAAAGATTATCTCGATCCTGTTTTTACTTCACCGTTCACTATCTATACTAAAACAACTATATATGAATTGTAAATCTTTTCAAGTATGATTCGTATACTTGTTATTATGGCTGTTTCTCTACTGAAGCCCAATCCGACACGGTCTGATCCAGGCCACTGAAGTAAACGATCACCTCTTGTCACCAATCGCTTTCTACTGCTCTGTTTGACTTTCTGTAAACGAAACTCTATGCGTACATATATGTAAATGCCTCCTGAAGCCATGCAGAAACGAAATCTTGGATGTTGCCCTTCGACAGCACTAAACCAGTCCAATGTTTTCATCTCAGACGATTATGTGAGATCGGTTCCTTGCCGTCGAACCGTTTGCACTGTTTGTTCTTTTCGACTTACGCGCATCTAGTGCAATGTGCAGTACAGAGAGTTAAACAGTCGCGTTTTTCGTTTGAGCTGTTTGATAAACTGGAGATTACCTCAAATCAGCTGTAACATTTTTTGACTCAAAAATAGGTCTGCGACTGTTTTGGGTGGTATAACCATTTATAGTAATTACCAGGTAATCATTATTTCCACAGCAAACTAAGCGCAAATAATCAAGTGCTCATATCTGTGTTATATTGACAAGTCAAACGTTCAATATTCTCATTCATTTTAGGTACTACGTGTTTTTAAGTAAATTGGCCATGTACGCGTGGTATGGTGCAGCCAATAGTGTTTTTTATCAGATTCGAGCATGACAATTTATTCTGACTGGACGTCTGAAATTACCACCTGTTCTTGTTTTCCCTGACATTTCAAGTAATAAAAGTGACAAAGTTAACTTATCAATATATTTAATTCTGGTTCTCATGTGAAGATCCAATTCACTAAAAGTATGCATATGTTTTCTATAAGTCAACCACGCGGTTGCTTGTTGTTATAGGAGTATATTACCCTTTGCACAAGACACAAAATTTAGAGAGTGAAAACGGAGCTTTTTAATAACATTTAAAATTCAATCAGTTTTAATACCCAACGGCCGTTGCCACTATTATAATTGTTTTTCCATGGAAATCTCTTCTATGTCAACTTTACAATGCACTTTGGTTCTTGGTCCTAGAAAAACCCGCTGGCATTTTTTAAGGTTATTGTATGAAAGGTAAACGAAGTAGCAAGTTTAAAAGTTTTTCCTTACAGATCACCGACTGCACAAGATTTGTTTTATCGACATTTCGTGTTTTTCTTGTATTGCGTAATCGTCGCTACAGCAGGCTAACCTTAACGTAAGAGAAACACGAGTGATTATTCGATTCACACATATATGCCTCAAGTTATATTTATTGCTTTCCTAATAACTCAGTCTGTAATGTTAAAAACATTTATACACTATAGATTCAGTCTATTTTCAGTATTATACATGGAACTTGAAGCACACAAGTAATATCGTCCAGGTTTCTTAACAGAAATTTAATGGCCATCTTCGTTAGTATTATAGTAAGTACCGACTATGAGTGTAACTAGATTAATTTACTCGGCTCACATGTTATATTTAGCACGAGCAAGCTAAGCCGGCTTTGATTCATAAAAATTGCTAGCTGCTTTGATCTGAGCATATGAGAGCGATTTAAACGAACCTTCTATTTTTTGCTTACTATATTCGACTTCTTACCTCGGACCCTTCGTGACTGAAGCCTGATCCCAAAATAATCCAACCTGGGGATATTTTAGACTGCCCCCAAGACTCGTTTTATGTGATATGTGATAGTAGATAAAGCAACTGATGTGGCATATGTGGTTCTAAGAATTCAAAGGCTCAAACGCACATCCATAAACAAAGACGGTGTACGTAAGTCACTATTAATTTGCTGCGATTGTGTATGTGTATGTCGTATGTTTTAGATTACGTTTGTTGAAGCAAACGGTTACGTTATGGCCCGACTTAAGCAATGTTTAACATTTTCGTCATAGTACACAAAACTCTATGCTTATGTAGATAAACCGATGCCCCTGAATCTGTTTACAGACAGACGAAAGGTCTCCCGAATTTTCGCATCTGACAGCTCTGAACAGGTCCGGCTTCTTTCGCTCACGACACTATGCTTTACTGTTTTGTAAGTTCTCCGGTGTCTATCCGTTCGAAGGATTTGTTCCTCTTAGTTTTATCTTCACTGAGGTGGGTGCCTGTTCTTCACTCACTGTGTTTCCCTTCCTAGGTCGTTTCTTTTGGCGATGCCTGTCACGTTACTTTGGGGTTACCAAGTTGTTTTTAAATTTAGCTTGTGTTTTCCATAGATACTGTCAAAAGCAACAGTTGGACAAAAAGATCACATGAAGCTGGTGCACATCTTCTACGGAAATATCCTCAGAAAGAAACGACTGATGAACTTATGAGGTATATATTGTTTGATGAATTGATCCTGAATTTTTGAAGCATTTTTTTCGAATGCTATCGTAAGCGTTGTTTTTTTCTACAGATTGTAGCGCGATTATGGGGTAGCTGGTGCCTCGCGACGCTTTCAGCTCGGACCGGGTCAGAACACACCAATTCAGTCCTCTTATTGTCTCAATAAAGTTAGATTGTAGCCAGTAGTGGCGATCGACAGGAGCAGTAACTATAGGAGAAGCACAAGTGGCAACGTTAAACTCTGACGCAGCACAAATTTGTGCCCCTCAGTGCGACATCCGATGAATGATGTTGCATTATAGCTAACCCCGGAATGAACGTAGGCTAGTAGTCGTCGCATTGATCATCGCGATACGCTCTTCTACAGTCAAAATCGAGTAATCAAAGGCGGAACGATCATTGAAACAGCCAGTGGCCGCGGCCATGACACCCCTCAGTAGTGGCAGCAACGCCGGCCGACGGTGCCCCTCAACAGAAATTCGGCGTCCGTACAACCGTCTCTGACCTAGACGTGCTGGTTACTCACGCCACTTAAGTCCAGCCTTGGTATGCGTCGTTTATACAGGGACGATTTTGAACGAGTTCGCGGCGGTTCTCGGCTCAAGAAGCAGCAGTAATCTTAGCAGTAGAGGCACCGGCGGTCGGTATGACTGCAGCGGTGACAGCAGCAGCATCAGTCGTCGTATTGTAAGGAGATAGCAGTAGCAGTAGTAACCTGAGGTCATCACGCATTCGCTCGTCGGGAGCACGCAGCTAGCTGCCCGTACCCACATATCCCATAACTTCTCTGTTCATTTCGTCGCATTGTGTTGTTGCTTAATTTTGATCGACGTACATATAATCCTTTTTAAATGTGCGCGTATGGATCGAACAATTCGTATGATTACACATTTGAGGGGCCTTGAATGTGATTTCGGCCGAGTCAGCGAGAATCTAAAAGACAGGTTTGAGAAAATTCTTATCAGTGAATATATGTGCCCACGCACCGTTGCTTAGAGCATCTAGAATTGATAAATAATTAACGGATAAAACGATGAACAATACAAAAACCTGAGGGATACTGGTAGTCATCGTACATTTACACTCAGCAGGCATATTTTGCTGCTATTGTTGCTATTTCCCCTCTTCTCAAGTGTCGCTGCCACGACTCCGCAAGTTCACTTCTGGTCGCGATACGATTCAAGCTTCCGTCGTTTTTGTGGTTACTGACTATTCAAAGCATTCACTCCATTTCCACCTTTCACACCAGGCGTACCTATACTGTTCAATGGTTCTGCGTAAGCTGCCTTTTGCACCTCTGGCGAGGTGTTCTTTGTTCGCTTTTCGGTTCTCTACCTATGACTCTCCTTTTGAACTATTGAATAAGCAACAGTCCTCAGCTAGAGCAAACCGATGAAGCGTCAACCTGGACCTGCTTCCTGACTGCTTGGGCACCATTTCAGGAAAGTTCTTGTTTTTGTCATCTTAGCAAGCGCCCCCGCGAAAATCCACTTACTTTGCAGTGTTTGCTTTGATTTCTTTTTTTCCGTATTGAGCCGTATACAATTCCTCACCCAGTTTTGCTAACCAGCCGTTTCTCTCGTTTCCCCTTCGTCTTCTTTAGCTTCGTTATCCAAACTTGTCCAGGGGCTTACTTCGCTCACACTAGCGCGCGCCCAATTTCTTTTCATGCGACCCAAAACACTCAGACACGGCTTTAAGTATCGTAGCTTATAGCTATTATGTTGGCAACATATTCTCGTGTACTGGTAAACCTACCTATCATTTTGTGCCTCCGAAGGCAGAGATTGTTCGTGGCGACGTCGGAAACAGCAACGCTCCAGATACCTCTGCCTTTAAAATGCTTAACTGCCCTCCCTCCACGAAGCTTATGCGCAGCCTCTCGACAAAGATAGGGTCGGCGACGTTTGTTAGTCGAAACGAAAGGCAAGACTCAACCTCAGAGATAGTGAACTGCTACAGTTTGATTGTGCGACTATTGTTGATTACGGTAACGTCGGACGCTCGCTTCATCAAGTGGCTCTGTTTTATCTCCGTTGAGAGAAATGACTGCGAAAAAAAACTGCGTCCTAACGCAACATTTTACTCACTTCCTATTGAAAAGTATGGTAGAGAAAAGGTCAATTGAGAGGTTTAACGGCAACAATTGCTGCTGAAAAGAGAGAAAGTGTGTGATAAATCTCGATTCTCGATGGTATCGCGTGAGGTGTTGGCCAACGAGCTTCATCGGCATCAAACGTCTAGTTGCTGGTGATAATATTAAACCTCGGATGCTGGCATGTTACGCTGGTAGTTAAGGCACGATGATAGCTAGAAAAAAGGCAGAACGTTCAGGCTGTTGCTTTAAAAATAGTCGAAGATAAATCGAAAAAAGGCCGACAACGAGGGTCTAAAGCGAATAGAGATGACGCAGCGATATGAGCGCCACAAATTAAGACAAAGCTTCTTTTGCCATAGCGTGTGTGTCAGCTATATATTCCTTCCAGTGGCCGTTTAGTGTTGGGTATAGAGAAAAAAGAAATAAACATTTAGCCGGGAGCCCTAGAGAAATCTAATTCATTAGGCGCCACGGAGGTTTATTTATTGAACCCCTCTACTGTAGATATTAGTATAAATAAAGTATAGTATATAATAGTATAAATAAATTAGTATAGCCTTGTGCAAAGATTCTTTGCTGTTCCTCCAGAAACCTATTACGATATTAGCTAACTTAGTTTAGACGCTAGGAGCAAGTATTTAGTCGAGTAGTGAAACTTTTTTTTGAGAAGTTTTTGTGTCAATTCTGTTTATTGATATCTGGCCACACACTTGAATGCAGCCTGAAGACTTTAACCAGCGTTTTCTAACTGCACCACTTGCCACTGTCCCAAGTCCTTAGTCGCTGCAAGTTTTGGCGCGACTACGATTCGGAGGTGTAATCTGAAGCACTTCTAGTATGCTCGACGGCACACTGTGTGTACATATTTTAGTGCATCTTTTTATGAGGATTGTAATTTCACATGATCAATACTTCCGCAATGGGAAATGTGACTGAGCTTCATTAAGCTAATCTTGTTGGCACGAAATGCGGGTTCTCGCGACCGTTCTTCTATAATGTGTTCCGCAAACGACGTCCGTGATGTTAGATAACTGTGTTTGCTTTATCGGAAACAATACTTCAGTCATTATTTTTTGTTGCTAACGCAGTTTGACAGCATTTTCGCTAACTGAAAGCTAACGGAATTGGCCAGTGAAAGCTTATGCAGCAGAAATAGTTTTAGGAATTTGTTTCGCACATACGAGATCACAACAAAAAGTCTGCGGGTTTTGCTTTATCGTAAATAGTTATAAGCTTTATCTTTTAATACAAACGTGAATTACTTAATATTCAAACAACGTAGATTTCATTTAGAGTTTGTTCTGGTCAGAACAGATGGTTGTGAACGACGTCCTTAACTTAAGGTATATTGCATTCGTATAAGTACCGTTTGGTCCCCTATTCTCTAATACTGTGCCCACATATTTTTTTCCCATCAATCCATGAATTTTGTTTTTGTCGGCAAATATTTGCCGCGGCTCTTGTAGCTCTAGCCCGCCAAACAGGAACAAAGTAAATGTAAAAACGCACTAATCATCCGTTTACGCAACACTAAAACAAAGCTCTGAATGGTATCTACGCGACCTCTGTCAGTGCTCATTACGAATAAATCGCGTACAAACGGCAAAACTGGGAAATCCTTCTAACTACTATAGCTGATTGTTTACGCTGATTATTAATTGACTTTTCTTAATTTCCCGCGGAATTTCTCTTGAAATTCGGCAGGAAATTAAGAAGGGGTCTCAAATCACACATGCCGCACAGACTTCACGTATGTCTGCATTTTCACCCTGCGCGATTTTCAGGCTTTCCCGGAATCAGATATTGAATTATTAAAACAAATATGAGAACTAACATTTCTCCTCAATGGTATTAACTTTGTATTTTTCTGTTCTGATATTTTACTTAACTAAACACAACTTCAGCAGAAATTGGGTAAGCCCAGAAACATATTGTTGGTACTGCCGGAGTTTAGAGTCGTAATCGACTACAGCCATCAATGGCTATTCGCTCAAATCAGCACTATACCCAGTAGGGTTAGCGTTTGGCCGCTGTTTTGGCTGCTCAGGATACAGCGGTATTCTGCAGCACCTTGACGACAAGAAGATAGAAACCGCTATTCAAAAAGGCCCTCCTAGCCTCTAGGGAACACAAAGGCCTGCTGTCTGGGCCCGCCAGCTTTTTCATAATATGGAACAGGTTTCGATCAGATAAGCGCTTTCTAGTCAATAACAATAACGATAAACTTCCATTGTTACTTGAGTTAACTTATTTTTCAACACAACCGTTCCATGGCGTCGCTTATTTCTCTTCACTTATCAATTAGCAAAGCGAAAAAGCAATACTGTACATTAAAATAAACTATTTTCTAGGGGGTGAATGATTACCTTTTGTTCCGCCAAGCTCTGCATGAATCGTTAATCATGCGGCCCTTCGATACGACACAACAACATTCTAACCTGATTTATTAGATTCCACCATGTTAACTTGGTTTCAACAGTGTACGATTGCATGCCATACTTATTGTGTTGAAAGTCAATTCAAAGCATACTTTATTAACCACACCTCAGTACAGAATCTATGTGAAACTACTGTATTTGTACCTAGAGAGTGTTCAGCGCTCATCGAAACAACATCAGCGCTACCCACTGGCAGGTGTCGTTTCGATTTCGGGAGTTCAGCACCTTCTGTCTATGTGACCGTACATCTGGCGAGCAATACGCGCCTTACGTTCACGCTAACTCAGTGCTACGTTATTATATCCAGCCGTGCTACTGTGTCTGTGTATCGGCCTCCTGGCGGACGACAGTGCGTCTTTTCGACCCTCTCCCTGCGCGCTAAAAGCGAGAGCTTTTCTAGTCATTCGCTAGCTTCAACTGTTGCTGCCGTTCTTTCTGACCGGTATGATTGGTAGTTGATTATTGTTGGCCGCTGTCGACAATAGCGAAAAAGCTGCCTGTAAGACGGTCGCCGCGATTCCGTTGCCCGACGACGGCAATCGTGAACGAGCACAAGACAGCTAGCAGCGCCTCCTACCGCCATCGCCCGGGTCTGTCCGCAAAGAACGGCCAAGAGTAACCGCGAGGTGCTGGTCAAAACAGAAGACGACCGGAGCGCGTCGCAGGACAGAACTCCGTTAGTTCGCCTGTCGGTGTGTCCGAAGACGGCAAGATGGACCAGCAAGAAAATAAAGTAACAAAAAACCAAACCTAGCAAAGAATACCGAAGAACAAATTCGAGAATCCGAAGTACAGACAAGATAAGCAAAAGACCCCGAAACAAACGGCCATGGGGACACCCACAGAATGTGTTGGCCTGTTCGGAGACTAGTGCAATACCGTAGTCCGCAAAAGGTTAGAAGCCCTTCCACGATTTAGACTTCGGTGCGCTGTAGATAACTCCATCATCGCTATCATTATAATATATGGTCATTACACGAGTGTCATTAGCGAACTAAGTAGTTTGGTGGTTGACGCTCTTTACGCAAGCAAGTCTGTGCCTTGAATAATCAAGCTCGTTAAATAAGTCAGAAGTTTGTAGCAACTGGATGGGCGAAAGAACTTGATCGATGTGTTGAAACGTGTAAACGTTTTCGTCTAAAGAAAACAACCAACGGTGGTCAACTGCATCTCGACAGCGGTGACAAATTTTGAAGTTACCAGTCTTTAGATGGTGTTCGTGTGATACAATTTCTGTCATCGGCAGAGTGTCCGCAAAAGATGAATGAAGGTTTAGAAATCCTCAACGTCAGTAGTCATTTAAAGTCTCTCTCGCCCTCAGTAAATGCGTTCTCTGCGCGTTCAGATGGAAACGAATCGTGTGTTAATCTACCGCACCGCTTCTGGCTATCGTCTAGTCAGTGGAGAGCAGTACCCTCTAAAAGCATCAGGCGTCCTGTCTGTCTAGGTGCTCGACAGCAAATCATTGATCGGAAGCCCGAACAATCTCCGACATCTGCCAGGAGTGCTCACCACTGATGAGCGACTAAAATATACACAGTTATTATCCAACATATCTCAGCATTTCGCTATCGTGGAACGTCGCTGAAACGGCACAGAGTAAATCACAGACTGCGAATCGAAGCTACCCGGTGCCATCGCACGAAATCCTATCGCCGCCGCTGTCCTACTTGCAAGCGTAGGTTCGCTGGAAGATTGTAACTACGTTTTGTGTAGTGAGACGTTGGACGTACAATAGTTGTTCAATAGATTTTTCCAGAGAGTGTCGACTATAATAAACATATTTATATATCGTACCGGTTGATTAACTATAGCTGTTCACAGCTAGAGTACGCACACACACATTGACAACCACAAACACACACGCACGCACTCACAACCACAAACACACACACACGCACTCACAACCACAAACACACACACACTAACACGCGGATAGAGGGCCTTAGCGGTAGTTCAGTGACACCGTGTCACCACCCGTGGATTAGGTGAGGCAGTGAACGACTAAATTTGCTCGAAAGCAACAATAGAAAACATCGTAAGAATACCGCCGAAGTGTAAAGCACAGCTTTTCGTTCGTTTTTGTTCTTCTGTTATTGTGGATATAGTTGCCAAAATGTAGGCACAAGTAAGTGAAAGGCACGAAGATTGTGCAGTGCGAAGCAGGAACAGTTCACTGAGAAAAAGGTATATTAAAAGAGTGTGTGTGTTTAGTGTACTTTGTGGACTACTGTTTTGTTCCGAAGACGTATTGAATAGCATGCTCCATCACAAACGCGTTCTTCGTGAGTAGACTCTGGGATTCTAGATGATTTACCGGCGACGAGTAAATTGCCACTCAGCCTTTTCTTTTGTTCTCTGAAGTAACCCCGAAGTTCACCATCAACGAGCAGTAAACGGCTGCACAAATACCGGTCTACGGACAACAAAGCGTTTATCTGTCAACACGCGACCTCTATAATCTGTCCACTGGTTACATGTGGCAGTAGTGTGGTATTCTTCTCGTAATATTATATGGCTATATAACGATACACTAAGAAGCAACAGACAGCGGCCGAATCTCAGCAAAGAACAGCAGGAGCCAGAAGCGTGCGCAGTACTTCGGAGTCTTTATTATTGAGATCTTCTCATCTTCGCCTTTAGCCGCGAAAGAAGCAGAAGCAGCAGCAGCGGTTATCGTTGATTGAAGAGCAGCAAGCACGTGTCCTTCTAGCCTAGCCTTCTGCTCGTCTATCCACCTGTGTGCGTTCGATATTCACAGAATCCACGTACCTGAATTACAGCAACTACGGAAAGGGTAGTAGCATACGGAACGCTGAAGAGTGAGGCAGATATCGATGCGGGTTTTCGGAGCGAAAAAGATACACGTGTTGTTGTACTTACGCTGGACTCTACAGCGACCTAGGGGATTTGCTAGCTAAAGAGAAAAACAACAACAGACATCGCGACTTCCTCCGCAGTGAAGATCTAGTTTACGGGTAGCGGTGTGCTGTTAGTACGAGGTCATCAACAGCGAGTTACGCATCGTTGGATCTCATTTGTTTGATCTGACAGCAGCGTCGTTCGTAGTCATCGAGGGCGTTGTAGTCCACACAATAGAACAGTACGCTCAAATACAAGCTTCGCTCTCGATTCGTCCTGTACAAAGAATTATTCCAAGCTCGATCTAATCCGTCGTCGATGAAGGACCGTGACACTCCTCGTGACACGAAGAGCTTAGATGACGGTCGTGCTATTACCTGCATACCGGGCGAGGGGCTAAACCGAGATCTATCAAAGCAGCCAGTAGTGGACAAAACTATGCTCTTCTGAGAAACTCTTTTCATCGTCGTTGCTCTCTTCTTCGTTACCATCATCATCCAAGAGATTTGATCCAGACCGGACGACTGAAGCCGACGGGCGATCAGAAAGTGTTTCCAAATCAGCAAGCGAACTGACGCCAAAAATCAACCCCAGAGAATATCCAGTGGCTGGGTAACAATTTTTGCCAATTCTTTCTGTTTGTTTCTACTGGCGCCTGTCATCGGTTGTTATGCTTACACACAGTCGCCCACGGCGGCGTTTTGAGCAAAAGCAGCAGAAGCAATAGCGAAGGTAACGCGGTAAACAACCTCAACGAAACTTCTACTAGTATAATAGTAATAACACTACTAGAGTGATAGTGAAAAGTACAACGACGTGCCGGCCAGGATTCTGCTATCAGTTCTCCTCGTCCAACGGCAGTCAAAGACGGACGCCAGCTACCAATATCACCTTATTCATTATTATTATCATCACCATTATCGTTAGTATTATTATCGTGCGCGGTGAACCACAAGCAAATGGCTACTTCTACAGTCGCTTCGGGCTCTAACAACGGCAGCGGTAGCGGCGGTGGACTCTCTGCGCTCTACCAGCTCATCCGCAATAAGAAAGACAAACCGACCAAAAGTTCGAAGGATTCTATCAGGTAAGCTGATTAGAGTTGATAACAGACCTCCGACGAGAAAAAGGGAATTTTTGAATAGAGAATTATCATTATTTAAGTATTAATAGCATTTTGTGCGGCCGATACTATCCGCAAGTAGCCGTCAATCACGGCAGTCGACCGCTATACTCGTAGGACGATAAGAAGCTTCAGAAATATAAAAAAGGGGTAGTTTTTATGGCTTCTGTCGGTGAACCTCGAGACGAGTGTTATTTGGGAGCTTAGGGGCAATTCTATAATTTCTTCGATGACCCTTTTTAGCTTAAAGCTCAGTAAAATTCCCGCTGGAAGACCATCAACTGGACGATTACTGTGTAGACTTGTTCATTGGCTACACATGTATTTAGACCTGTTCAAACGCGGTGTAGCCTTTCACCTCTAGCAACATGTTTGCAAGAAAAGCCATCACCTCGTCGCTTTCCCATCGTTCTCTCGGCCTATTTCGTCCAGTCCTTTTAGAGGAAAACTGTTCAATATAACGTATTTTTTTTATGCAAATACAGGTAAGTCGTAGACGTGTATACCTAGCTAAAAAGCTTGTTAATACGTACATACGAGCGGCTTGAGAAAGAAAAACATTACCTTTCTGCGTATATCATATATAACAGCATTCTAAAAAAAAAAAAACAGTAGATGTAGCTTAACCCAGGTTCACTTGTACCGCCTGCAACCTAGTGATTGCTGTTGTTGCAGCTGCAATGGGTGGGGTTACTGTACGCAGGTAAGGAGACCACCTGAACGGGTCTTAACAAAAATATACCCGCCGCATACTGCCGACTGCACGACCTGGCCCGCCTGAGCTTTCGCTCTTTACGCTACACCGCTATCCTATCCGATTAGTTAGAAAATTCTCTCTACCTAAATTTAAACTCTACGGCACTATCGTGATTAGGCCTAAAATTCTAATAGGCAGAACGAATGTGGGATATCATGCGCGCATGTGTTTCTACGTTATGCGATTCCATGTTAAAGAGTTCGGAAGAAAGAAACTGAGGGAAATTGCGAAGACGATGTCGCCGCCGCCTCGGCAATACGCTCTGCGCCTGCCCTGACGTACTGTTATGACGACACAATTCTTTACGACCCCCCATTTCTTTTCCATCTGCCCCCACAAAAACGGATGCAGACGGACGCATGGACTACGGACGGATGGATGGACCAGCTTACTATTGCCAATACACAATAGACGTCAGTGATGACTGTAACGACGACAACAACAAACGGCAGCAACACGTAAACATCTGATCGTTTGTTGCCTGAATAGCTGCATATCTGTAGCAAAATAATCGGCGTTGCCGAGCTACCACTCTAGTACCCGCCCATTGCTGCTACCGCCGCCGATGATTACAAATGCTGAAGCTGCGTGATGTCGCAGTTGGCAGCTGAATGCGGCCTGTTATGCTGAATATTGTAGCCGTGCGTACAGAAGATGCAAAGTTCCTAGCAGTGTCTGTAGTAGCGCGGCCGCTATTGCTGCTGTCGGCAGATTTTTCAATCGAGTTCTCCTCCGTTCGCTCGCTTCTTCTGCTTCAAGTAGTACCAATAATAATCGAGAGGAGTCAAGCTCCCTCTCGTTTTTAGTTTCATCGTCGCCATCATCATCATCATTACCGGCCTTTGTCTATCTTTATCGACAGCAACGACGATGACGAAAACAAACGGCACCAGGAAGAACGAGAGATGCCCACCATTTGAAATGCTACGGTGACGGGTCGGGCTGGAATGGACCAGGCTGCATTATGTCTACAGAGAGGGATGGAAATGCACACGATGAAAGGGATGAGAGAAGAACTCGATGACTTTTTTTTTCTCTAATTTCTTATTCTGCTTGTAGTCATGGTAATCTTCATTCTTCGTCAAAACTTCAAGTCCTCTATATACCGTCTCTCTGTTTCTAGCTATTATGTTGATGTCGTTGTTATTTTGGATTGGTTGTTCTTTCACACGTTCCACTTGATTCAGGCCGTCGGTCACGTGTTTGCCGGCGGCAGCAATTGAAGCAGCGTTGGATCAGTACTCGCCTCCGACGACGACCAGAAAGCCACACAAATAAACGCTCACAGAGTAGTCGACAATGGACCGCAACTTTATTGGCGATGGCACTACATACCAATGGCCAAACTTGGCCCACGTAGCAGGCGACCCCCCACGAGGAGCGGCAGGCTACAAACCGACGCTAGCGGAGAGGGGGCTCAGCGGCGCCAACAACAACAACACGAACGAAATAGCGACTTTAGCTAGTCCACATTTTAAACCGAATCATTATTAACCGCCAAAGATGGCCGTTGGCTGGTCCGTTCTAAGTAGGACCGTTCAGCCGGGATGCGCTACTGTCGCAGCCATCGCTTTCTGAACTATGAATGTTTAGAGACGACTAACGACTACGGTTCCAGACAGTCATCTGGGCGCCGCCAAGATTGTCTGCCATCTCCGTTGGACAGCAATCTTGCGCCTCCGAATTTTTGGCAAAGTACAGACTTTTTGGGATGACGACGCAATGGCTGTTGTATGAACGGCAACGGAGGTCAGTCGGATATCCTCGGCGATGGGTCGTTCGAACGACCACACAGGGGGATGAGAGGCTGAAAAATAAGAGAGCGAAGTCTCGACTAGCCCCCTCAGAAGAAAAGACTTATGGCAATGAAAGCAGCAGCCCTAGCCAAGTCTAGTTATTACCGGCGTTTCTGAGTGACTGCTTTTGCTAGGGATTAATCGCAGATCGAGGACCGATACCGTGGACCTGGCTATGACCCCTGATACTTAGCTAAAATTTAGCTCCGGCATGGATGGCACTTATTACTGACCGTCTTCGCATTCTATTAGGTTCATTCTCTTGTGTTGTGGTTTGTCTAGCATCATTTCACATTCGTATTCTATAAGTCGCGCAGGATGTTCTGCCTATGTTAGTAGACATAGGCAGAACATCTTGTGGCCTGAGGTTACTGATCACACAAAGGAGAATTCTACCTGATCGTGACTATATTTGCACGAATACGTCGTACTGCTGTGTGTGTCATGGCGTTAAATGCTGAATGCCACCGACATCAACGGCGGAAACGATTAAAGATCTTTGGGGGTTCGGAGTTATATACGGATAACGGTAGAATGGCAGAGGTACGGCTGCGATAGAAATGAAATTCGTGTCCTTGGGCAGTCAGCCTGGCGTAACAGTGGCAATTTAATGTAGATGGGCATATCATTGTTGTTGTTGCTATTATTTGAGGCAGATGTGCCTGACTACCTATTCTAAAACTTTAATGTTGCCGCCCAAGAGAACTTTTGGCGGAAAATTCACACTGACAACGAATTGAGCGCTCTCATTAATCGAGTATACGCTGTTATAGAGAATTTTTTTGGATAGGTGCGCCATCGTCTTCGTCGTGAATAGAAACGTCGAATGGGCGGACAGGCACATGAAGACGAAGAGACAGAACGATGCCAAAAATGTTCATGTCACCTTTGTTCTGAGGTGAATCTGAGCACGAACTTTTCGTTCTGATCCCTCGCTTAGTCTCAGTTTAAGTTAGCAACGTTTCGGCGTTTTACAAAAGGAAGAACTACCCAGAAGATAAATCATTAGAATAACTATGAGCAAAAAGGATATAGGGCCTGAACTTGACAGTCGTTCTTGATTGATTGATTAAGGGTCCTTTGCAAAAGTACCTAAAAGAGACGTACGAATTGTTATAGAAGGTTTGTTCGTGTTACGATGGCCGCAGCATAAACTGACTGCTCGTTGAAACCATCAACAAGATAACTAGAAAAAAGTTTCAGTTCCTTGATAAATTTTTAACAAGCGGCGGTGCCTTGTTACGGCAGTATAATATTAATAAAAATTTATGAAAGCTATTGCTGAATTTGTCCAATGAAATGAGGTGGCACTGGTTAGAGTTTCTTTCTTGATAGCCTGTGTTATCTTTTAATAATAAGGTAGAATAAAATGAACAGAACTTTTTCTTTATTCTAGAGTTTCAGCAAACTTAGCTTTAGCAAACTTACTTTTACCCATATGGCGACATGCATTTAAATGCCAGTGACTGAACGTTTCGATCATTAGCAAAGAAGTATATTAACAACAAATGGCCTTAAGACTGTCTTATGCTTACAGTTCTTGTTATATTATAGGCGACAACATAAATTCATAGAGCTTTGCACAGTACCCCATTTCGCTACGTTCTACGACTATCATATATTGTAAGAAATGTTGCGCTAAGCATGTTTAGCGTACACGGTTACTGAGCCGTAATAAATGTCCGGATGGCATGTAGTTATTATTTTTCGTCTCGAGAGCGGTGCTTTCTAGCACCCGCGTTCCTTTCGTTCCATGGGAGAAGCCCGGCGGACGATCGGGAAGGTCGTGCACAAAGCACAAATTGTCGCCCGACGACATAACCGTTCCGGATGCGGCTAAAACCTTTCACTTATTGTAACTTGTCTCAATGTGGTACTGGCTGCCATATGGTGAAAACGGTTGAGAAAACATTGATCGTAGTTAGAAAGAACAGATTTATTCATGAATGCTGAAAGTTCGGAAAGAATCCGTGCGTACACGAGACATGGCGTATGTACGTGCGTTCGTTGAAAAAAAGACAACTACGATTTTTCAGTTTTATCAAGCAGTGATGCCACACAGCTGCCGATTCAATCAAAAGGTACAGTTAATACTAATAATATATTATAGTGATATAATAGCAGAAAAAGTAAGTACTGTTGTGCCCAGTAACTACAACAGAAACGTCCCATTATAACTTCCGTTGTGTTACCCATTCTGTCTGATCGTAATTGACGTCGACCAAATTCATCTTATATAAATTGCATTCGATTAGTATATATATAATCCTTTTTATAACTTCAATAATCTGTTAAAACGTCTCGAACAATTCGCACAGACGCACTTTAGAAATGAACTCTAAATATATTAAAATACACCGCAGGCACTGGCTTACTCCGTTATTCAGTTTTCATATAAACGATCGATTTTTTCCTTTCAACAAGAATTGAGTCACGATTTTTTATACAAAACTCTTCACATGAAGGATGGCAAGCTGAAACATTCTATAGATCGTGTCTACTGAACGTTTCGAGTTTTTATCACGGAACTTCGTTAGCATTGCGATGAATATGCCTTAATCCCTATACATTTGGGGGGCAGCCCGCCAGGTGATATATACCCGGATGCATAAATTTGGCTGGAAATCAGTTTAGTAATGCGTATCTATAAATAAGCTACAACCAAACATACCCTTTCATCACAAAACGTTTCTAGTGTTGCTATATATACTCGAATGAATGAATGAATGAAGATAGTTTGCCCGACAATCCTAGTTTGAGTTAAATAGTAAAGGCAAATTGAGTAAAAATACATGTTCACGCGCGCGTCGAGGTAAACCTAACCAAACAAATATCGATTGTTGAAGGTCTTTCCTAGAAAAGATGAGACCCACTCACCGTAAACAATACAGAATTCTTATGTTACTTGTGACCAACTTACGGCCATATTGTCAACGGGTGCCCTGATTTACGATCCCCAATGCCTCTATGAAAAAGCTAGATGAATACTTACCCCAACTAGTAGCTCGGTGGCATTCAAAAGATGGTAGTTGCATGCGTCACAGCGAACCCACGCAGGTCGATCATTAGTTGCTACCCGTTAGTCGCTTACACACATATATACGTACACGAATAGCATTACATCATTTTATTGTTGTTTTGCGCACGCCTTTTTCTGAAAAACATACCCGAAACCTTCTGCGACCAACAACCAGCACTTTTATAATCTGCTGGTTGTAGCTTTTCGTGATCGACATATTTACCTGCGAGTATCATTGTCTCTGTTAGTTAGCGTAGATTTCTTATTATTCCTTTGATACTGCCATTCAGACTTCTGCAGCTATATGTAACGATTGTCCTTGTGGGCTAGCTCGATTTTTCTATTGTTCATTGCCTTAGGGCCAACCAAAACGACAGCACTAGTGCAGGCGACAGAAGCTCGTCCCGCTCATTTTGTCCCAACGACCTGAAGTGCAAGTCTCTCATCGCCACGTAATAGCATCGACAACAAGGACGATAACGGCATCAGCAATCTCAGGGGATTAACAGCCCTGCCACGAGCCTGCTAACAACTAAAAAACTTTTGGACGAGTTGTCGAGGTGTAATGATGCATGAGCTGCTATAGTCAGATCGTGATGGTAATCGTAGAATAATAGCAGTATTTACAAAAACAGCAGTACTTACAAGTAATTAGCTGTTCAAAGCAGGAAGTTGCTCAAAGCGACAATTTATCGTCTGCAAAGCAGACGACAAACAAATGCAGAAGAAAAAGAAGCAGCAGAACGAGGAGTCAATGCATCGGGACGAAAAACAAAGGAAAAAGTTCTGCGCGTTTGTTTTTTCCTTCATCTACTGATACATCCAACCAGACTAGTTAGATAGCTCAGATAGAGGCAATTCCCGCAGTCGAGCGTAAAGGTATTGACATGAAACAACTACTCGCTGCTACTGTAAAAACTTTGATAAAATAGACGCAAACGAACAAATAAATAAGCAGATACGCATCATAGACACAGACATGGCGAAACGTGAGACAGCGTGAGGAAAGTTGCTGAAAGAATGTATACAGACAACAACATGGAATGCATGCATCCATACATACATATATCTACCGTGCTCTCACAGGCCTCTTCGCTAACTATTCGGCGGCCGCAGTTGACAAGAGGCTGCTGAGCAGTTACGTTGCCGGTATCAGAAACAGATGTAACAAACCCAGTGAAACTAGCAGCACCAGAAGTAGTTGTAACTAACAGACTGTTATGGTAATCAATGTCGCCTGCCGTTAAGATCAGCAGCAGCTGAAAGCCTCTTGGATGGAGGATAGGAGATTCAAGTCCGGCGGATCGCTGGAGCTAATTGCTTTTACCTTTCAGCATTGTCATGTAAATGCTGTACTCTTATAGATATAAGATGAATGTGTTAACTGTTGAGCTAGTTGGTAGACAAGTTCGCAGAACAAACGGCATTCTTTTTTGATAGGGTTTATTATGTGATATTTTTTCGATAACCATTTTCTTTGTTTTTTTTGTAGACCCTATGAGAGTGTTGTCAAACGTAGCTGACAATCGTGGCCCATCAGAATTACTATTTGGTGACTTAAGCTTGTTACGTTGATTAAATGACAATGAATTTTTTGCCGTCGTTTTGTATTCTACATACGTGCATATAATTGCATAGGAACGAAGAATTAGTTGCACCTAGGAGTCGTTAGACTGTATGCCCAGCAGTGGCAGTGGTATACTCAAATAACGCGCAAAACGTCCTAACTATAGATACATAGACTTTGATAAACAATACGCACATATATAGAGTAATACAGAAAGCAATTCGACTTATGGGACGTTCTGTTACACCGTTGCCTCCTACTTTCACCCACCCTGTACACGACAGTTGGCTTTTTTAAAGAACACTTACTTTGATCAAAGTTTTACACACACACGTATTCACATACATTGTCCGGCACTTCATTGTCATCAGCAGCGTCGTCGTAAGCATTAGCATCAGCAATTCCTTCTTGTGCTTTCTCGTATCCTCGCTCGCCGATTCTAGGGTGGCAGCAGCAGCAGCAGCTCTTCATGTTGTGGTACAACCTACCGGAATCATCCGTCTAGTAGAAAGCTGTTGAGAGCTTCTAAGATACCTGGTGATGTCGCCAGTGGATGTGGGGCAACCATGGCTTCGGCCGCTGTGGCAGCAGCGTTTACTTTGGTGTTTGTGATTGCTATGTTGTAGCTCCGTTTCTACTGCTCGCGCACCAGAGCCACCAGCGCCCGCCACCGCTAAAACTGCTGCCAGCGTCTCCAGTAAATGGAGCTAATGGCCCAAGATATATGACCCAGTCCCAGCGGTCCGGTTTGGTTCGCTTTAGTTCACCGAATGATAAATTATAATAATTCACAGAGAATAGCAAGAATGGCTGACGATGATCTAAGCGCCGCTGCGGCTTCTGCTTTGGCCGCCAGGGCGCGAGAAAACAACTGCAAAAATGAAGACTAAGAAGACCTGAAGCGAGCTGAATCTAAAGCTAACGGTGAAGATCGTGAAAACGAGGAAAAAAGAGAAAGGGAACGAACATCTCCAAGAAAGCTTTTTCTTCATAAAAAAAAAAAGATAACGAAGGCATTCGATTTCTTCTTTCGGTACGTAGCTGTAGTTTCTGTTGCTGTTGTTATCGTTTGTGGCAGTGCTAAGACTAACTCCGCAAACGTAGCCTCGATCGTCAACTCCTCGCCCTGCTGCTGCTGCTGTGGAGTGGTTCTCAAATTGTAGGCCAATGGTACAAAAATCGAAGGGCAGATACATTGGTTGTTCGAGTCAATATAGAGGTCATAGATAGCCCTTCCGGCGTTCAATAGGTGTATGGTAGCCACTGCTATTTGTTTGCTGTTGCCGCTGACGCAGACTGGCCAGTGAAACAAATCGAGCGTTTGCCATCACAATGCTCACCTCATCATCTCGTGGTACTGACTGGCGAGCATAATCGCTAGGCAGGCATCCAGACAGATAAATAGTGGATCATCGTATACTACCGTACGTAATTTTGGATCGACGGCCAACGATCAGGTGTGCTATGTGCAGGACGAAGCGTCGTCAGCTTCCCGTGCGGGGAATTCTCTGAGTATTTGTAGTCGGCCATAAACGGCTTTACGCACTTTGATATGATTCGGCTAGAATGATTTCGGCAGATAGATAGCAGGGAATGCGCACATGTGTGACCTTCAGCCGTCGAATATAACAAAGTCTAGCTAGGTAATAAATAGTCGTAGTAATAATACGATGAGTTGAGTGATATGGCTAGCCATTGTAGAACTAAAAAATGTCGAACGTCACATCGAATACATGGTGGCAATTTGCTGGAAGAAATAGTAACCCGTATTGGTTACAACCATTCGTGTTAGAATTGACACACTTATACCTTACTCAAGTAGACGGAATGCCACTAGGTACCCTATATGAGATAAGCCCAAGTTTCTTCTCTCAAGATAGTTTGTGCCTCGGATAGATACTGTCTTTTGGGTTTGTCTTGTATCTCCGTATGCAAAGACATAGATATATACACACATATATGCTTTACGGATAATAACTAGCGTGTGTAGGATTGAAGGTGTCATCCACCCTTATTCTCTGGCCAGAAAACGATCTGTTTTGATGAATATGCCTAAACTATTTATTAAATAGGAAAATCTTGAATAGAATTTCATATTTTGCACAATATGTTTAAAAAAACGTTTTTTTATTATATATATATATATATATATATATATATATATATATATATATATATC